>NW_006400041.1:2945401-2955720 GCF_000299155.1 Elephantulus edwardii | reverse complement strand
GGTTGGAAGTTGTTTTATTACTTTTTCAATTTCTTCTTTTGTAATGGGTCTGTTCAGATATTCAATTTCAGTTTCTGTCAGTTTAGGTAGGTTGTGCATTTCTTTTCTTTTTTTTTTTTTTAGGTTGTGCATTTCTAAGTGTCTGTTTCCTTTAGGTTTTTATATTTGTTTGAATATAGCTTTTTGTAATATTCCAATGGTAGTCTTTTTATTTTAGTTGGTTCTGCTGTGATGTTGCCTGTTTCACCTCTTATTTGGATTATTTGTGTCTTTTCCTTCTTTTCTTTTGTTAGTTTTGCTAATGGTTTGTCAATTTTATTGACCTTTTCAAAGAACCAACTCCTTGTTTTGTTGATGGTTTTAATTGTTTATTTGTTTTCTTTTCTATTTCATTTATTTCTGCTCTAATTTTTATAATTTCAGATTTTTTAAAGTGTGTCGGGTTTTCTTGCTGTTCTTTTTCAATTTTTTTGAGCTGTTGGGTTAGAGAGTCAATGGTAATTTTCCCCCTGCCTTTTGAGATGTTTGCTTATTGCTATAAATTGGTCTCTGATTACTGCTTTTGCTGTTTCCCAGAGGTTTGGTGACTGGTATCCTCATTGTCATTTGTTTCAATAAACTTTTTAATTTCATTTTTTAGTTCTTCTAGTACCCACTCATGTTCAAGCAAGTTGTTGTTCATCTTCCAAATGTATGGGTTTTTTCTCCTTTGTCCTCTTGTTATTAATGTCTAATTCTGTGGCACTGTGGTCTGAGAAGATACTTTGCATAATTTCTAAGTTTTTTAATTTGTAAATGCTTGCTTGTGACCTAGAATGTGATCTATTCTGGAGAACATTCTATGCACACTGGAAAAGAAGGTATACTGTGCTTTTGGGGGGTGTATTAACCTATAAATATCTATGAGATCGAGTTGGTTTATTGTGTGGTTTAATTCTTGAGTGTCTTTGTTGAGATTCTTTCTGGTAGTTCTGTCTTTTCTTGAGAGTGGTGTATTGACGTCTCCAAGTACTATAGTAGTATTGTCTATTTCCTTTTTTAGTCTTGTTAATGTTTGTTTTATTTATTTTGCAGGTCTTTCATTTGGTGCATAGATATTTAATATTGTCATGTCCTCTTGTTTCATTGACCCTTTGAGCATTATATAGTGACCTTCTTTGTCCTTTGTGATGGTTTTTGCATTGAAATTTATTTTATCAGATATTAATATTGCCACTCCTGCTTTTTGTTGTTGTTGTTACCATTTGCTTGGTATATTTTTCCCCATCCTTTTATTTTCAGTCTTTCTTTATCTTCATTTTTCAGATGTGTCTCTTGTAGACAAATTATTGATGGCTTTTGCTTTTTTATCCAATCTGCTCTTCTTTTTCTCTTCAATGATGCATTTAAACCATTCACATTCAATGTAATTATTGAGAGGTAAGGTTTTATTGCTCTTATTTTGTTCAATTCTTTTTGACATTGTTGCTAGTTACTTTAGTCTACCCTGTTTTCAATGACATTTCTGTATGAAGGATGTCTCTCAGTGTTTCTTGTAAGGCTGGTCTTGTTTTTACAAACTCCCTTAGTTTCTGTTTTTCTGGGAGTATCTTGATCTCTCCTTCACATTTGATGGACAATTTTGCTGGGTACAGTATTCTTGGTTGACAGCTGTGTTCTTTGAGTGTTTGATATATGCCATTCCATTGTCTTCTTGCTCGCATGGTTTCTGCTGAGAAGTCAGCATTTAATCTTATCTGCTCTCCCTTATAGGTTAATCATTGTTTCTCTCTCACCGCTTTGAGAATTCTCTCCTTATCTTTGGTTCTGGAAAATTTGACAATTATATATATGCCTTGGTGTTTTTCTTTTAGGATCTATTCTATATGGTGTTTGCTCAGCTTCTTGAATATATATTCTCTCATTCTTCATTATGCCTGGAAAGTTTTCCTCTAGTAATTCTTCCACAACTTTTTTGGTGCTTTTACTTACTTCTTCCTTTTCTGGGATTTTGATGATATGGATGTTCTTTCTTTTGATGGTATCCCACATTATTCTTAGGTTTTCTTCTGTTTCCTTCTTTTTTGATTCTGCTTTTTGCTCAATCAGATCTATGGTGACAATTCTATCTTCTATTTCACTGATTCTGTGTTCCATCTCTTCAAGTCTGTTTGTGTGTCCCTCCATCATGTTGACAGCAGCAGAAACTTTAGATCTCATATTTTGGATCATGGTTTCTTGCTATTCCAGTGCCTCAAGGCATCAATTCTTATGCCATTCTTAGTCATTGTCCAGCTCACCAAGGCATAGCAAATAATTGAGAAGATCATGACCTGGATCAGGTGCATCTTTGTCTCTAGACTTACATAGTTGCTCCTTAGCACTTTGAAGAGGTCCCTGAAAGCATACTTTCCCAATGTAACTAGCTTTTTAAAATTTTCTGACTGTTGATCCCAAGAGGGTTGATTTTGGATTTGAGCAAGCTGAAATTGTTAACAATTCCATCTATCGTGATGCTATCAATTGGCCCACTAGTGAAAATCTTTGTTTTTTGTTTTTGTTTTATGTTGAGATGCAATCCATACTGAAGACTAAAATTCTTGACATTCTGAAGCAAATGCTTCAGGTCCTCCTCAGTTTTGGTAGGCAATGTTATGTCATCTGCATAACACAGGTTGTTGATAAGTCTTTCTCCAATCCTGATACCACATTCTTCTTCATAAAGTCCAGACTCCCAAGTGATCTGTTCCACTTATAGACTGAAAAGGTATGGAGACAGGGCACATCCTGACATACTTTCTTGATTTTTAACCATGCAATGTTTCCTTGTTCTATTCTGAAGACTACTTCCTGGTCTAATTATAGGTTTCACCTAAGTGCAATCTATTTTGGGATACTCATTCTTCTCAATGTTAGCCACAATTTCTTATGATCCACACAGTCAAATGCCTTTGTATAGTTAATAAAACACATAGAGACATTCTTCTTGTACTTTCTGCTTTCAGTCAAGGTCCATCTGACATTGGCTCTCATGTCCCTAGTACTATGACCTCTATTGTAAACCAAACTTGTATTTCTGTTGATGTACTGTTTCTGTCATTTTTAGATAATCTTCAGCAAGATTTTCGTTGTGTGTGGTATTATTGATAATTTCCACACTCTGTTGAATCATATTTTTGGGGGAATGGGAATAAATATGGATCTTTTTCAGTCAGTTGGCCAGATAGCTGTCCTCTGGATTTCTAGGCACAACCTTGGGAGCATGTGCAGAGCTGCCTCTGTTTATTTAAATATGTCAGTTGGTATTCTGACAAATCCTGGTACCTCTCTTTCTGTGGGTTAACTGCCTCTGAAAACCTGCTAAAGGGTCAGCGATGGATCAGTTCTGATTTGAAGGCACAGAACAGCAGCAACAGCAATGAGAAAAAAAAGGATGGAGTTGAGTCTCATTCAACTCTTAATTTGAATTGTTTTCATTTTAGCTACCATATTTAAAAACAATTCTGCAAAGTAGCATTATATCAGTAATAATGGAATTTTTATCCCAGTCAGTAGGTTTTCTTTTCATTCTGTTGGAAAAAGTTTTTGATGTGTACAGGGATTTAATTGTTAGAAGGTCCCATGCATCAATTTTATCCTCTTCAGTTGTGCATTTCTGGCTGTATTTGAAAGTCCCTTTATACCATAGACTAGGCCTTCTAAGCTTGATCCCAGTTTGTCTCTTACTGACTTTATGGTTTTGGGATTTATTCCCAGATTTCTGATCCATCTTGAGTTGATTTGTGTGTGTGGTATGAGATATGGATCCTGTTTCAGCTTTCAGCAGGTGGCAGTCTGGTTTTACCAGCACCATTTGTTGAAGAGTGTCATTTTCCCATTTGATAGCTTTGATTTCCTTGTTGAGTATCAGTTGACCATAGATAGCTGGGTCTATTTCTGGGTTCTCAATTTTGTTCCATTGGTCTATGTGCCTGTCATTGTGCAAGTACCTTGCTATTTTTGGTTACTACCACTGTGTAGTAGGTTTTGACTGGGAACAAACATTTGGCAATACCAGTTCAGACAAGAATCTCATAATGAAAGTTTACAGAATACTCCTGGACCTCCACAAGAAAATAACTGATAGCCCAATTACAAAAATGGGCAAAAGCTATGGAAAGAATTTTCACAGATTAAGATATTTGAATGGCCAATAGCCACATGAAGAAATGTTCAGAATCAAAGGCAATAAGAGAAAAGCAAATAAAAACCTCAGTGAGATACCATCTCACTCCAGTAGCAGTGGCAAAGTTTAATGGGACAAGTAATAAATGTTAGAAAGGATGTGTTAAGACAGGTACTCTTATTGTACAATTGTGCCTGATCCAGGCCATAGTCTTTGCAGTTACTTGCTATGCATCAGAAAACTGAATAGTGACTAAGGATGAGAGAAGGAGAATTGAAGTCTTTGAGCTGTGTTGCTGAAGAAGAGTACTGAATATACTATGGAGTGCTAGGAGAACAAACAGATTCATCCTAGAGGGGTAAGACCAGGATGCTCCTTGAAGGCAAGGATTTTGAAGCTTCATCTGACATACTCTGGATATGTTGCAAGGAAGGACCAGTCCTTGGAGAGGGACATCATGCTTGGGAGGGTGAAGAGACAGTGCAAGAAAGGAAGACCCTTGGTGAGATGGATTCATTCAATGACTAGGTTAAGGGGTAGCTGTGTCAGAGACAATAAGATTGGCACAGGATAGAGTAGGGCTTAGGGCTGTTATACATAGGGTTGTTATGAGTTGCAGGCAACTCAACAGCATATAACAACAACAAACAACCACTCTGGAAGGCCATGTGGTACTTTCTCAAAAAGATGAACACAGATATTCCATATAACCCATCTATTCCCCTGCTTGGAATATACCCTGAGAAAATGAGAACTGAGGCACAAATGGAGACTTGTATACCAATGTTCATAGCAGCATTAATCACCATCACAAGAACATAGAAACAGCTCAGGTGTCCAAACACAAATGAATGGATTGAGAAATTATGGTACATTGGTACATTCACACAATGGAATACTACACAGCACTCGGGAATAATAATTTTGTAAACTATTATCTAACTTGAGAGGGATTGGAGAGCATTATGAGTGAAATAACTCAGTCCCATGAGGAAAAATACTGTATAAAACCATTATTGCAGAATGAATAGGATGATCCGGGGTAGGCGGGGGTGGGGTGGGGTGGTGGTGGAAGTATAAGGGTGAGGATGGGGGAGTTAAGCATGGGGTTGCACAATTTGATGGAGGGTTAAGGGAAATGAGAAGGAACTGGTGTGAAAAACAATGTATTCAAGCTTTGCAAATAAACTAGTATAATGAAAAAACAGAACTTTGAAAATGAGTATGCTAAAAAATACTACATTTTATGTTGCTTTTTTTTACTCTCTAGTTTTTCTTTACATACTTACTTATATCATTTTTCCTTCTCTTTTGCTGATAACATGTACATGAAAGTTAATAATTCTGCTTTTAATTCGTTATTATATTGTGAATAATAGCCCATCTTAGGGTATTAGTTTCCAGTACTTTTGTTTATAACCAAATCATTTATCACTGGCTATGATTATGGCCTAATAAATTATGTAATTAATAGAGTCATTAATACAACTCTCGATCTTTTTATGCTAAATAGTGTTATTTTTATTCTTTAAAGGACTGTCACACAGGCCTAGCACCTGTTTTTGTTTTAGTAACTATGTCCTTAGGTTTTATTTTCTAACTTAAGTGGAATTCTCAACTCAAAAATCCCTCTCATCAGGTTACATTCCAATTCATAGCAACCTTACATCCTATTTCCAAGGCTGTAATTTTTGGCGGAAGGAGAATTCCCTTCTTTCTCCCTCAAAGGAATTAGTGGATTAGAAACACCAGAGACACAAGGCCTTTGGGATAGCACTTGCAACCTGCTGTGGACTGTGGCACCTCAAAGTGGAATTACTCCAGGAATATTAACATGTGAATTTGAGAAGCTTTGATATTTTTTTAATCAACAATGTATTTTATATTTCAAACTTAATGCACAAAATGTGCCTCATTGCAGTTTTAATTTGCATCTCTATAAAAGCTAGTAAAATTGACTATTTTTAATGTCTATTTTTTACTTGCATTTCCTCCTCGAGAATCATCTATTTATGTCCTTTACACATGTATATTACAGTTCTGGTGGTTTTCTTTCCAAGTTTCATGAAGCTTCAATACTGACAGATTCTTTTACCAAGGGATTCGAGAAATTGTTTCTCTCAGTCAGCTTGTCTTTTTACTTTATTTCTGATAATATTTATTCTACAGACCTGTAAAACACTTCCTGAGATTTATTCAACCCAGTGAAAGTCCATAAATACTTAATTCCACTAGATATGTGATGATTGTTCTTTTTCCACAGCATAAACAATTCTAGTCCATCTCAAAGAAAAAGTTTCCATATTTTATACAAAGAGTTCACCCCATACACATAATACATTATACAGAAGCACACAAGTAGATTTTATATTTTTAGAGAAATCTCAGAGTTACCGAAACTTTTTTTTTCTCTCTCACTGCCATTGAATTGAAACTTACCTGTGGCTGATCCTCCAGGTGGTTGTCAGAGGCTGTAAATCTCACTGGAAGAGATTGTCCACTGGTGGATTAGAATTGGCAGAAAGCCACTATCTTTGAGTTACTAACTCCCTGCAGACTATGTACTAAGCATACAGAAAAGTGGGTTTTTTTAACAAAAAGAAGATATATAGAGTCCTCTTATATCCCTTATCCCCATTTCACTGTCATGTTCTTAACAGCTTGCATTAATGTGAGCAATCTCCTCCAATTTCATTAACTGCCTCTGAAAACCTGTCAGAGAGTCAGCAGCTATGGGTAGGTTCCAACTTGACAGTAAACAACAACAACTACTAACACAATTTTTAGATTATTATTAACTTAAGTCCATAGATCATCCTAGGGTTCACTCTTAGTATTATATACTATAAGAAGCATGAATGGGGCAGTGGATTATGCATTGGGTGGCAAACCAAGAGGTTGGAAGTTAAAAAGCTACCAACTTTTCTGAGAAAGATGATCAATTACTTAAATTCAGGGTTAGTTGCCTCATCTGCAAACATAAGAAGCTGTCTATGTCTCCCTTTTTCCCAGGATCCTCTAACACAATACTGAGTGGGTCAGATACTTGATTGCTGAAGATCTATGCTGGACCAGTTATCAACCCATTCATTGCATCTCAGCTCCAAAGTCACCTTTCAATACTAGCTCTGCAATAATAGACACAAGTCCTTTAAGCATATCTCTTTCCAGTGTTAAATTTCCTACTTATAGAGCATAACACAGTTGGAGCGACACTGAAGGACAATGAGTTCTCCATTTCTGGTGGCTGCATCAATGAACCCTGCTCCAATCACATGCACACACATGGCTCTGATGACCTCACTGTCTGAGCCTGGCCTGGGCATGGAGTTCTTGCAGCTCTCTGAATAAGGTGTTGCAGCCCCATCCTCCTCAGTCTGTACTGTACCAGGGCTTCCCTGAGCTCTGGTCCTCTATATCCCCTGCCCCAGGTTTGTCTCTCATGGCTTTCCAACACCTATAACTCTTCTGACACAAACACCCCAGCAGCTCTAGGCGTCCTCCTTACACTGAGCCCCTTGTTCAGCAGCCCCTAGTGACTGGACTGGCTGTAAGGGAAAGGTTACTGTTTACTGGCCTCAGAAGCTGCAGACCAACTGTCAGCCATGCAAACTAATAAACTTCTCTGCCCTCTACTGGGCTGCAACTACATCTTCTTCAAGGGCCAGATAATCTTTCAGGTTTGTAGGCCATTGCATTCAACACTCATTCATGTTAAAACTCTCACAAGTTAGAGACAAAAGGGAATTTACTTGATAATAATAACCTTTAAAAGTTTGCTATTTACATTATACCTGATCGAAAACTCAGATCAGAAAAAAAGGCAAAGATGCACATTTTAGAGTTTCTTTTCCCAAAAGTGATCTAGAAATCCAAGTAATCCAAATTAAAATTCCACCAGGTTTGGTTTCTTTCTTTTGGATCCCAAAACTGTATAAAACTGTGAGGATCTAGATCCTCAAAACAATACTAAGTTCAAGACTGACTACAGAGTAACAATAATAAAATCAATGTGGTATTGTCCAAGGAACACCTTGTTGTTGTGTACCATCCAGTCAGAACTGACTCATAGCTGACCAACCAGTGAGTTTTCAGAGACAATAACTCGCACAGGAGGATATTTCCCATCTTTCTCTGTGGAGAGGTTGGTGAATCTTAATCATGTATCTTTGCATTGGCAGTGCAATAAGCCACAAAGTAGTGGCATAAAATAGTGAGCCCAGAAAAAGACCCCCACATTGATAATTCTTTTTTATAGACATTCCAAGGCATTCCCCATTCTACTGGGGAAAGAAAATTTTAAAAATAGTGTGAGAACAACTATAGTATATATTCGGAGTCACTTTACCAAAATGAATTGGCTGACACAGAAGAATTTCATGAAATAATATATGATCAAGAGACAATGGTGATGAAGGAGGAAGTTCAAGCTGCTCTGAAGATGGCAAAAAAAGGACCCAGAAATTTATGGAATACCTATTGACATATTTCAATAAACAGATGCTGGTCTATACATGCTCACCAAGTTGTGTCCCCCAAAATCTGGAGGACATCTATCTGGTAAACTGACTGGAAGAAATCCATATTTTTTCATTAAAAAAAAAGTGAACCAATAAACTGTGGAAATTATCAAACAATATCACATGTAAACAAAATCCTGCCGAGGATTATCCCAAAATGACTGGAAAAGTACATTGACAGAAAACTACCAGAAATACAGGCTGGGTTTAGCAGAGGCTGTGACACTAGAGACATTATCACAATGTCAGATGGATCTTGGCTGAAAGCAGAAAGCACTAGAGGAATGTCTATCAGTGTTTCATTGACTATGCAAAGGTGTTTGACTGAATAGATCACAATAAAGTGTATCTAACCTTGAGAAGAATGGAAATCTCAGAACATTTGGTTGTGCTCATGTGAAACCTATACTTGGACCAGGAAGCAGTTGTCAGAACAGAGCAAGAAAACACAACTTGGTTCTAAATCAGGAAAGGAGTGCATCACAATTGTGTCCTGTCTCCACACCTTTTCAATCTATATGCAAAACAAATCATTTGGGAGTTGGATTTTATGAGAAGAAATTTGGCATTAGGATTAGAAGAACATCAACAACCTATGTTATGCAGATGACACAATTATGCACACAGAAATAGAGGAGGGCCTGAAATATTTGCTGCAGAAGATAAAGGACAGTAGTCTTCAATATGGATTGAAGCTCAACATTAAAAAGGCAAAGATTCTCACCACTGGGCCAACTGGCAGCACCATGATAGATGGAGAAAAGGTTGAGGTTGTTAACAATTTCAGCTTGCTTGGCTCCACAATCAACATTCTTGGCACCAGCAGTCAAGAAATCCAAAAGACAAATTGCTCTTGAGAATGCTGCTGTAAGGGACCTCTCAAAAGTGCTGAAGAGTAACAATGTCAATCTGGAGACTAAGGTGAACTTGATTCAGGCCATGGTCTTCACAACTACATGTTATGCATCAGAGAACTGGACATTGACTAGGGTTGACAGAAGAGGAATTGATGCCTTTGAGTTTGTGGTGCTGGAGAAGAGTATTGATCACACCATGGACTGCCAAAAGAACAGACAGGTTTGTTCTGGAGAGAATGAAACCAGGCTGCTCCTTGGAGGCAAGGATTTTTTTGTATATATACTTTTCACTATGTTGAGGAAATTCCCTTCTATTCCAATATTGCTGAGTGTCTTTATCAGGAAGGGGTGTTGGGTTTTGTTAAATGCTTTTTCTGCATCAATTGTTAAGATTATATGGTTCTTCTTATTTGTCTTGTTAATGTGGTGAATTACATTGATTGTTTTTCTTATGTTAAAGGATTTTGAAGCTCCATCTTACATACTTTGGGTATGTTGCCAGGAGAGACCAGTCCTTGGAGAAGGACATCATGCTAGGAAAGGTGGAGGGACTGTGCAGGAGAGGAAGCCTCTGAATGAGATGGATTGACACAGTAATTGGGGTAACGGAAGTAGGTATGTTAAAGACATTGAGACTGGCTCAGGGTAGAGCAGAGTTTAGAGGTATTGTACATAGGGCTACTATGCATCACAGGCAACTTTTTTTTTTTTACTTTTTTTTTCTGTAATTTTATTAATTTTCATAAACATTTACAGAGATTTTGGGCTTCCACTCATTCATTGTTGCACTATTCTCTC
>NW_006400041.1:2942506-2945301 GCF_000299155.1 Elephantulus edwardii | reverse complement strand
ATTAGCACAATCAAATGTTCTGGGATTCCCATTCTTCTCAGAGTCAGCCACATAGGCAAAAGCCTTTGCATAGTCAATGAAGATAGACATTCATCTTGTATTCTCTGCTTTCTGCCAAGATCCATCTAACATTAGCTATAATATCCCTAGTACCACAACCTCTTCTAAATCCAGCCTGCACATCTGGCAGTTCTCTGTTGACATATTGTTCCAAATGTTTTTGGATAATTTTCAGCAGAATCTTGATTGCATGTGATATTAATGATATTGTTCGATAATCTCCGCACTCTGTTGGGTCACCTTTCTTTGGGATGGTTACAAATATCGATCTTTTCCAGTCAGTTGGCCAGCTGGCTCTCCTCCAGATTTCTTGGCACAATTTAGTGAGCACCTCCAGGGCAGTATCTGTTTGTTGAAATATGTCAATTAGTATGCTGTCAACTCCTGGAGGCTTGTTTTTTGCCAGTTCTTTCAGAGCAACTTGAACTTCCTCCTTCATCACCACAGGCTCTTTCTCATATGTTATATCATAAAATTCTTCTGTGTCAGCCAATTCCTTCTGATACAGTGACTCTGTGTACTCCTTCCATCTTCTCTTGATACTTCCTGGGTCATTTAATATTCTACCCAAAGTATCCTTAAATATTGCCACCCATGGCTTAAATTTGTTTTTCAGCTCCTTCAGCTTAAGAAATGCTGAGCGAGTTCGGCCCTTTTGATTTTCTGATTCTTGCTCTCTGCACATTTCATTATAGTATCTTGCTTTGTTGTCCCGGGTTGCCTTTTGAAATTTTCTGTCTAGCTCTTTGATTTCTTGGTTTCTTCCTTTAGCTTTGGCTTCTCGGTGCTCTAATGCAATATTTGGAGTCTCATCTGACATCCATCTTGGTCTTTTCTTCTTTTTCATTCTTTGTAATGATCTTTTGCATTCTTCACGTACGATTTTCTTGATATCCCCCCAGAGCTCATTTGGTCTATGCTCATTGGTGCTCAAGGCCTCAAACCTATTCCTGAGATGGTTTTGAAATTCGGGTGGGATAGACTGAAGGTCAAATTTTGGTTCCCGTGGACTTGATTTAATTTTCCTCAACTTCAGCTTGAACTTCATATGAGTAGTTGGTGGTCTGTCCCACAATCAGCACCCGGCCTGGTTTTCACTGCTGATATTGAGCTTCTCCATCGAGTCTTTCCACAAATGTAATCTATTTGATTCCTATGCATGCCATCAGGTGAAATCCATGTGTATAGCCTGCACTTATGTTTCTTAGAAAAGGTATTTGCAAAGAGTAAATCATTGAATGTGCAGAACTCGATCATTCTATCTCCAGCCTCATTTCTCTCACTGAGCTCGTGTTTTCCAGCTACTGATCCTTCTTCCCTGTTCCAGTCGCCCATTATTATCAATGCATCTTGATTGCATGTTTGATCAACTTCTGACTGAAAAAGTTGGTAGAAATCTTCTGTTTCCTCTTCTTTGGCTCTAGTTGTTGGTGCATATATTGAATTATAGTGGTATTCACTGAATGTCCTTGTATGCATATGAACATTATCCTGTCGCTCATTATATTGTATTTCAGGATGGATCTAGAAATGACTTTTTAATTATGAAACCAACCCCATTCTTCCTCACCTTTTCATCCTCGGCATAGTAAAATCATATTATCATCTAATTCAAAATGTCCTATGTCAAGCCATCTCATTTCACCAGGGTCATTATGACTTGTGCTTGACTCGAAGGCAATCAACAACAACTCTGTGTGTGTGTGTGTGTGTGTGTGTGTGTATGCATACACATGCATGGTTCGAATCCAACCATTGCTCCATGGGAGAAGGATGGGTGGTCTCCTTCCGTGTGATTAATTGCCTCTGAGGACCCAGTGGAGGGTCAGCTATGGGTAGGTTTCAACTTGATGGCACACAACAACAACATATATATTTATAAAGGAATCTCATTATAGTAATGCTCTGTCTTGAAGTCTATTTTATCTAATATTTATATAATCAATTTATTTCATTCATTTAATATTTTTATGGTCAATAATTTCTCCATTTAAATCTAAGTATATTTTTGAGTTTTAAGTGCATTTCTTGTAGACTTCATAAATTAGTTCTTCCCTTTTTATCCAGACATACACTATTTGATAGTATTTAGTTTATTATCATCTAGTGCAGTTATAAATGTGATTCAATCTAGGTCATCACTTGTTTTCTGCTTGTCTAGTCTTGGATGTACATGTCTGCAGCTCTTCTTCCTTTTTCTTTTCTTTTTTTCTTCTTCCTTTTTCTGACCCTCTTTTAGTTTATTTCAGCATTCTTTGTTTGTTTCAAACGTCCCCCTTTTTTTCTTACAAAATTAATATATATTGTGTTTCCCACTGTTTCATATAATCATTCTCATGCATTATTTTTTTTGAAACTCATGTAATATTATTCAAAATGGGTGAACCTGGAGGACATTATGCTGAGTGAAATATCTCAGTCACAAAAGGACAAATATTATATGGTGTCACTGTTGTAGAATGAGGCTGACATCAGGGTGGGATAAGACTGAGAAAAACTGAATAAATTATGTTTACTGCATTGAAGCTGATGAGGGAGAGAATAGTTTAAAATTGATATATTTTAGGGCATTATGATTATCATAAGAGCCTGGAATGAGGGTTGCAGAGTGGAGTAAACTTGGGGTGAGGGTGGGGATGTGTGGGGTGGGGGAGGGGATTTTGTACTAATGAAGGAGTTTGTCTTTTGCTTTTCAAGGAAAGGAGCAAACTGGGGGTGGGGGTGGAGGTGGGGGT
>NW_006400041.1:2934293-2942406 GCF_000299155.1 Elephantulus edwardii | reverse complement strand
CGGTGCGGTTGGTGCAGGATAGAGCAGGGTTTAGGGCTGTTGTGCATAGGGTCGCTATGAGTCGGAAACGACTCGACGGCACATAACAACAACAACAATGAGATAGGCAGGAATTTCTTGAAAGTAGTAGAAATCTTTTCTAAAATTTTTTTGAAAATGTCTCAAAAAGCGCTAATCCACCGAAATTAGACCAAACAAATATAACTTCTCTCATCAAATGATATTAAGAAAATAAAGAGAACAGTCTACATAATAAAAAAATGGCTTCCCACTCTTCATGAACAGCAATAAACAAACCAATAGATAAGGCAAGAAATACTCTAGATTGAAAAACACTAAAGTCCTTGGAGAGAGACAGCATGCTAGGAAAGATAGAGTGTCAGAGAAAGAAAGGAAGACTCTTAATAAGATGGATTGACATAGTGACTGTTAAATGGGCTTGAACATTAAAGAGATGGCGAATTTGTTGTAGGATAGGACAAAGTCCAGATTTGTGACACCTCACAATAAGGTTGTGTCAAATCTGTTTTTCAGATGGTTTTTAATTTAGGTGGTCGCCAAAACTGAGGAGGACCTGAAGTATTGGCTGCAGAAAGTCAAGTATGGCAATCTCTAATATGAATTGAAACTCAACATCAAGAAAACAAAAATTCTCACCCTTGGGAAAATTGGCAGCATCATGATAGATAGGGAACAGACTGGGATTGCTAACAATTTCAAGTTGCCCTGTTCCAACAATTAGCCCTCTTGGCACCAACAGTCAAGAAATCAAAAGACAAATTGCTCTGGGGAAAGCTGCTGTCAGGGACCTCTCCAAAGTGCTGAAGAGCAGTGCTATCAATCTAGAGACTAAAATTCACTTCATGCATACCACATGTTTCAACTGCCCATTTAATTTCTGAGTCAAACTATTACTTTGAAGGTGGTATGCAATATGGTATGTCCATTCAATATGATACTTCTTGACCCAGTGTTGCACTCTTTGGATTATAAAGTGTCTTCCTTGGTCTGAGGAAATAGAAATTGGTGGCCCAAAATGCTCCAGTATATTTCCTTCCAATCCTTTATTTTTGGAATTTGCATCTGTAATAGGATGGGCAAAGAGTATCTATTCCCACCTCCTCATCTCCCCAACAAAATCCCCCTCATAGACATGTGCAACCCCTGTCTCTCTTGCTAGTAGACAGAGCAATCTTTATTGACACTTTGTGTCTCAGAGGGTGAAACATAAATAGGTCTAGTTTCAGCCCATCTCTGAATTACTACAGCACTTCCATGTCTTCTAATTTCACAGATCCAACTGGCCACTCTAAGGAAGTGTACTAGCATATTCTGACTCCACCTGAACCTTTTGATTCAGGTAGGGTGTTTTTTGATAAGCATCAACACGTTTAAAGTATGTACAACGTATCTTTTAAATTGCTAGAGCTATTTCCTTAATAATGCCAGTCTAGATAATAAGGTACATCCAGGCCATGGTGTTTGCAATGATTTGCTATGCATCAGAGTTGGACAATGACTATGGATGGAAGGAGAAGAATTGCGTTGTCTTTGAGTTGTGTTTCTGGAGAAGAGTATTGAACATACTGTTAAAAGAACAAACAAGCTCTTTCTCTACAGCGAGGCGGCCGAGCGGCAGACACAAAGATGCAGATCTTTGTGAAGACCCTGACTGGCAAGACCATCACTCTTGAGGTCGAGCCCAGTGACACCATCGAGAATGTCAAAGCCAAAATCCAAGACAAGGAGGGCATCCCTCCTGACCAGTAGCGTCTGATATTTGCGGGCAAACAACTAGAGGATGGCCGTACACTCTCAGACTACAACATCCAGAAAAAGTCCACCCTGCATCTGGTCCTGCGTCTCCATGGTGGCATTACTGAGCCTTCCTTGCGTCAGCTCGCCCAAAAATACAACTGCGACAAGATGATCTGCCGCAAGTGTTATTCTCGCCTGCATCCCTGTGCTGTCAATTGCCACAAGAAGAAGTGTGGGCACACCAACAACCTGCGCCCCAAGAAGAAGGTCAAACAAGAGCCCTCTCTTCACTGGCTCCCTTGCCTCTTGCAGGTGGCCTTCTTCTGAGCCCCATGACCCTGGGCCCTCAATAAAGTCTCTTCCATTGAACTGAAGCAATTAAAAAAAAAGAACAAACAAGTTCGTTCTGAGGGTAAAACCAGGCTGCTCCTTGGAGGCAAGGATTTTTAAGCTCTTTCTGGCATAATTTGGGCATATTGCAAGGAGGGACCAGTATTTGGAGAGGGAAATCATGCTTAGAAGGGTAGAGGGACAGCACAGGAGAGGAAGACTCTGGATGAGATGGATTGACTCAGTGACTGGGGCAATGGAGGTAGGCGTGGTAGAGGCAATGAGATTGCCTCAAGATAGAGCAGGGTTCAGAGGGCTGTTGTACATAGGGTCACTATGAGTCGAAGCCGACTAGAAGCACATAATAACAACAACATGCCCCATACCAGCATCACCTTACTAGTCCATTTTTCCATTATTCATTTGCCTGATCATAGCTAAGCTATTAGCCAATGCCAATGAATTAGTAAAAATCCAAACATCATTGCCCAATTCTTTAGTCATGGCTAAAAAGAGAACATGCAATTCAGTCCATTGTGCTAACCTGTTCTTGCCTTCCTCAGTCAGGATCTTTCCATCTGCTGGTCTTAATGCAGCAGTTTTCCATATCAAATATTGCCTGCATACCCTGGAACTACTGTCATTGAACTAAGCAGCTCCTGCTGATCTTCAGGAAGCTGTTCATAAAGTACTGTCAATGTAGTAATAGGCTCTGATAGCCTTTCTGGGGTTCCAGGGTAGGCCCAAGGGGAAAGAGGTTACTTCCTCATGGATACTATGCCTGTCTTTCTGCATTCCCCCAGTGAATTGTTCTATATGAACCATTTTCATTTTATCACAGAATGATTTTACAAAGTTTCTTTAACAAAGAACGAACTTCTTTGTTTCAGTATTTCTCCAATGCCATCCAAGATATAATGGGTGTTTTAGATCTCATGATACTCTTACGTCGTTCTATCATTGAAGTAGTCTCAATCAATACCCAATAGCAGATGAATAAAAGTCTTTCAAATAGTGTGTTTAGTGCAGCAGAATCAGAAAATTTTATAGTCCAGAATCCCAGTGGCTAATTCGTGGAAGCATACTCAGATTTCTACCATAAGCTCAAATCTGCAGAAGCAAAAGTCTTTGCTACCTCCATTGTGAATATGGATCACAAAAACCTAGAGGCAGAGAGAGTAAAACTATTTTCTGAAATTCAGATATAGCCTACTGTTGCTTAGACAGTTTTCTTCAAATGGCTTTGTGATGGGAGTTAGAAATATTCCAAGATGTGAGATATAAGGCCTCAAACATCCAAATAGACCAATCAAATGTTGAACTTTCTGCTTAGTCTTAGAAGTAGGAAGTGAAAACAACTAATTCTTGGTTGCCTCTGGAATGTCATGTGTAGCTCTTGCCCAGGTTGTTCCCAGAAATTTTACTGTATGGGCAGGGTCTTGGATTTTTGCTGGATTTATCAACTAGCTCATCTGGTCAAGCAGGTAACTACTGTTTTCAAATCATCCCTAGCTTGTTCTTCGATGTTTGATATTGACACAGTATTGACACTGGATATCTGGACCAAGTCCAAATCTCTTCTAATCAGGCTATTATAGTAGGCTGTTGAATTCAAATAACCTTGTGGTAGCACTGTAAAAGTTAGCTGAGATCCTTCCCATGTAAAAGCAAGTTGTGGCTGACTCTTATCTAAGATTGGAATTAAGAAAAATGTATTTGCAAGGTTCGTCATGAGCATCAGTCTCCTTTAGTCAGCTGTATTTTCTGTGCTACTGATACCATGTCTGGCACTGCAGACATAGGTGGCATCATTTTATTTAGACCTAGACTGTTAACTTCCATGAGCCATTTTCTTTTTCTTTTTTTTTTTAACAGAGCTATTGACACAGAATTTGTTTCCATGAGTGCTCTAGCCTTTAGTATGTCTTTAATGAAAGTAGTCTATTTTAGTCTCTACTGCTTCAAATTAACAACCTGAATAGGATCAGGAAATTCTATGGGCTCCCATTTAGCAACTCCAACTGTAAACAGAATGAGCATGGTGTGAGTACAGCCGAAGTCTCCCCTCTACTAACTCCACAAGGGGAAAGTGTCCCCATCAATACCATCCACAACACAAAACCATGTGGCTACCCATGCCTCCCATGTTCTCCCACCTAGCTCTAATTCCAACACCCATCCTGCTGCTCTACTGAATCTGAAATCCATTGAAACAGCTAATAGACTTCACAGAACCATACTCCCGATTATGATGTTTATTAGGAAAGTTAGCAGATTAAAACCCAGGTTGGAAGTCAGGATAGCTTCTGAAGCATGCTTATAGGTCTTTCAGCTTTGTGGTTTTAGGTCATGGTTACAAAGCTCTTTCAATCTCACCAATGAGGCATGTCCTCCTCTAATCCTCCAGCAAGCTTGGGCAAAAGTTCCTGCCCCCGGGGCAGCAGTCATAGGTAAGCTTTGTCTCACATCAGGTCTCTGCCTAACTAGTGCAGGAGAAAGCAAGCTGCATTCTTTACTTCTTATTTCTTGCTGGTAGTGGGATTCCTCAAATCCCTGAAACTAAACTGACTCAGTTTAAACCCAGTCGAGTGGCAAAACTAAATGACAAAATCCTCTTGTGGATAGACTTTGTTGTTGTTTACCTTTGGTTGGAAAAACCCATAGCTAACCCTCCAGCGAGTTTTCAGAGGCTGTAAATGGCACTGGAAGAGATTGCTCATCTTTCTTCCACAGAGCAGCTGCTGATTTCGAAACACATAACTTTGTGTCGCAGCACAATTTCTTACCACTAAGTCATCAGAGCTCTAACACTCCCTTTCTGCATGTTCCTGCCAGCTATGTGGCAAAGTCAAAGACAATGGCCTAGGAAAGGCATTTTGAACAATAGAACCACAACACCACAGAGGGTCAGCTGTGAGTTGGTTCCTACCCAACAGCAATGAATGAGTAGAGTATGGCCACTTTTAAAAGAAGGATTTTTGTCTCCCTTTAGAAAATGTTTGTGACACCAGTGCTTAAAATAAACAGATTGAAGCAATTCAATAAACATTTTCTAAATGTGTGAACCCCAAGAATGCCATCATCAAGACACATAGACAATGAGGATCATCTATGTAAAAATGCTTTGAACTTGTGAAATAGTGATCACATTTCAATACTCCTCCTCTGGAAAAAAGTCATCATTCTCCAAATGCCTATTACGTGCCTCTTTTAACACTGGAGCCATAAAATTCTCTAGGGAACAGGACTTGGTCCAGCATTTTTGCCATGATTAGGAGGGAGAACCATGGACTGAGGATATTAGAAAGCTTCTAATGAGGGAGATTTTATTTTGTCCATGTGTACTCTAGGATAATGAATATAATACAAATGTCAAATAAGAGTTTGGTGGATGAAGGAGTTCCAGGACAAGAGACTGAATCCTTTGAAATAATTCTTACAGTTCATTGTTCACAAAATCAGAGTGACATTTAAATTAGGCATATGTACACTATCTGTGAATGGGTACAGCACACATATTTGAGGTTACACAGAGCAATATGTATTTTAAAAGAAACAGTATTTTACATTTCCATTTTATTCTTATTGAAGTGCTATCTTCTTTTTTTCTTCTCTTTTTAAATTCTGATTATTGACTATGAATCCAAACATGAATAAAGGAGTTACGTCTTTTCTTCTATGTTTTTCTCCTGCTGTCTTCCTTCCATTCTTCCCTCTTTCAGTCTTTCCCCTTTCTTCCTCCTCTCTGACCCTTTTCTTTTCCACTATGACCTTGGGAATGGATAGTTCCTTTAGTTGTCAAAGAAAAATATGGAAAGCAAGCATAGAAGGTTGACCTGCAAGGTTCTTTAACAACAATGGATGCAGTAGGTATCTTTACATACTCTGACCTTATTCCCCAAACCTATCCATTGTATAGATAAGAAAACGGAGGCAAAGAGTCAGATATTGCCAGTTTATTTTCTTTGGCTTTACATGAATGTCCAGTGTTAGATTACCTAATACCTAAGGCAAGCACAGGCTTACCTATGTTTACTTATTAATCTATCATAAATAGGTTTGTTTGTTGTGGGGTTTTCTCCCCACCCAAAAAAATCAAAGAGTCTTTTTCTAGGTATAGGGGGCAACACAAAATAAAGATGTAGTAAAACACATGTGAAATTATTCACTAGAGATCAGTACACAAACCTGTGCTTACCTTGCTTATGAGTAATCTGCCCCTGCTGGTCTAGTGGTAAAATGTTGTGTTGCAAAGCAAAAGGCATAAAGTTCAAGTACACCAGCTGCTTGATGGAAAAAGATAAGCAATCTCCTCCCATGTGATTTACAGCCTCTGAAAACCACTGGAGGGAAAGCTATGAGTCAGTTTAATTTTGGTGGCACACAACAGCATCATTGTAATCAGGTTCTGAGTACAGTTCTTTCTAGCCAGTTCTCCCACGTATCCAGGTAATAATGATGGAGAGTGGGGAAGTGTGAAAAATTATAATTTTAGAATATTAGCAGAAGGTGAATACTTTTTATTTCAATATATTCTGGAAGCAGAGAAATATGCCTTAAAGGTTTCTTAAAATTTGGATTGGCTTGCTAAGTCAAAAGAAATCACAGAGAGAGTTTAAGACCTCATAAACTCCACAGAAGACTGTATATGTCTGCTGTGTAAGTCACTCAGAGTTACATAAACAAAAGTGAAAAGCCCTTCTCAAAGAGCATGAGGCATCCCAGGCTTTGCCTCAAAAGCAAAGGTCTTGTAGGACTCAGAGAAGTCCATGGGGTGCAGATTCTTGAGTAATTCCACAGCTTTCACTGGGGAGAGGAGAGAAACCCCAGAGGCCTCCTAGAGGTATCCAGAATAAGTGAGAAACAAATACAGATAGATAGTTCATCCAGATATGAGGAGACGGCAGATCACTGCTTAGAGGCAGAGACATGAGATGGCCAGAATCCGGCTGCTGGGGAACTTGATGTAGAACCTTGATTAGAACCTCAGCCACAGAAAAGTGTTTCTCTGCAGGGCAGAAAGTGTGGGATAAATACACTTAAGGTAAATAAAAAGGATGTTGTTGTTATGTGCCATTGAGTCATTTGCAACTCTTAACAACACTATGTACAACAGCTCTGAGCCCTGCTCTATCATGTGCCAACCTTATTGTCTCTGACACACCTACTCTCATTACCCCTGTCACTGAGTCAATCCTTCTTATCTAAAGTATTCCTATCTTGTGCTGTCCCTACACCCTCCCAAGCATGATGTCCTTCTGTAAGGACTGGTCACTCCTTGCAATATACCCAATGTCGGACGAAGATTCAGAATCCTTGCATCCAAGGAGCAGCTTGGTTTCATCCACTCTAGGCTAAACCTAGCAAACAAATCTAGTTTGTTCTCCTAGCAGTCCATGGTATATTCAATACTCTTCTCCAGCACCACAGCTCAAAGGTATCAATTCTCCTTCTGTCATCCCTAGTCATTGTACAGCTTTCTGACAAATAGCAAGTAATTGCAAAGACTATGGCTTGGATCAGACACACCTTAGTCTCCCAACTGACATCATTGCTCTTCAGTACTCTGGAGCAGTCTCTGACAGCAGACTTTCCCAATGCAATTTGTCTTTTGATTTCCTGGTAGCTGGTACCAAGAGTGTTGATTGTGGAGCCAAGTAAGCTGAAGCTATTAAAAATCTCAATCTCTTCACCGTCTATCATGATGCTGCCAAACAGCCCAGTGGTTAGAATCTTTGCTTTACTGATGCTGTGCTTCGATCCTTATAGTTGCTGTGTACTCTATATATGTGTGTGTATTCATACAGTGTGTGTGTGTACATTCATACACATATACTTATATATGTTATTGTTGTTGTTAAGTGCCATCAAGTCGCATGTGACTCATAGCGACCCTGTGAAGGAGAGTCCTCAACACTTGTGTGTTTCTTATCCTCTCCGGGTTCATAAGGTTTCCGGAGGCAAGCTATTGCAGAAGTGGATGTAGTTCCTGCTTCCAAGCTACTTATATATATACACATTCCAA
>NW_006400041.1:2926426-2930264 GCF_000299155.1 Elephantulus edwardii | reverse complement strand
AATGAATGAATGAAATTCCAAAATCTGTGTAGATGTTCACTGAAAGTAATAATAATGATAATAATAATACATTTTTTTAAAAAAGCCTCAGGAATTGAGAGGGAAAAAGAATTAATCACCATTGAACCTTGCCCACCATTAATTACCCTGTCTTTTCGCCTAGATCCTTCCCATTTACTTTCCCCCACTCCACCAAATTGTGCAACTTAAAATAATTCCATTTTATTTGTTGGAATTTTAGTGATATTTTTTCTTTTTAATTGAATAATTTTAAATGCAGAAATCTTGTTGCCACATCAGTACTTTACCATTCTATCTATTGCTACCATTTATGCTATCATCATTATCTTATGTATTATTTCTACATGTGTATCAAGGAAATGTTGTTGGTATTGTTGCATACTATAAAGTTGAAAATGACCCATAGCTGACCTTCCAGCAGGTTTTCAGAGGTAGTTAATCGCACAGAAAGAGACTGCCCTTCCTCATCCTGTGGAGCAACAGGTGGCCTCAAACCATGTGCCTTTGGGATTGCAGCACAGCTTCTTGTCACTAGTGGCGTCCATTTCCTAAACAATATGCCTCTGGAAATTCTATGAAACTCTATGAACTTTGATAAATGATGATAGCTATAGAAAGGCCTTAGGCCTTTTTTTCATAGGGTTGCTATGAGTTATGCTTAGTGCAATGGCAATCAACAATAACAACAATATCAAGGAAATAATCATTTAAAACATTTACTTTAATACTTACCATTTCAGATGCTCTTATTCCACCACCAAGAGCTAACTTTATGGTTTGTTCATGGCTTAGTGGTAAGGAATTACACTGCCAACCCAAACATCCATGGTGGGAATCCATGGTTTCTCCCAGGGAGAAAGATGGACAGTGCCCTTCTGTGTGATTTACTTCTGAAAATCTACTGTAGGGCCAGTTATGCCTCAGTTCTTACTCAATGGTATATAGCAACAACAGCAACATCCTTTACTTTCAGCTGGAATGAGCCCTGAAGCATGATGGTTAAATCTTTGCCTAACTGGAAGGTTGACAATTTGAACCCACCATCTGCCTTTCAGATACAGCAGTCAGCTACTGTAAATACTGGAGGCTTGGAAACCCTATAAAACTCAAACCCATCGATTTCAAGGCAGAATGGATTCATAGTTGCCCCTTCATTGAGTTTCTTAAGCTAAAATTGCTAGGGACTCTGTATTGTCCATCTTTCTTTGAGAAGTAGCTGGTGGATTTGAACTTCTGAAGGCAGCTGGTGGATTTGAACACCACAGAGTTGCAGCCTCTGGTTTAGTTAGCAGTACTACTTGCTAAGGACTACCCCACCTGACCCATTCTACCCTGTCCTGTAAGGTTACTGTAAGTCAGAATCATTGACAATAGTGGTGATTTCAGTCAGAAAACTTTTCCGTGTATTTCTTATAGTATAAGTCTTTTGATAACAAATTCTCTTTGCTTACTTTTATAAAAAAAAGTAATTATTTTGCCTTCTTCTTTGAAGGACAGTTTCACTTGTTATAGAATTTGGAGTTCAGGGCTTTATTTTCTTTCAATACTTTATAGTGCTGTTCCACTCTCTTCTAGTTCCTATATAGTATCAGATGAGAGTCACTAGATTTTTAATCCATTTCCCTTTATTTGATATGTTCTTTCTCTCTGGCAGCTTTCAAGAGTTTTCTCTTGATGTTTCATTTTCAACATTTCAACTAGGAGAGAATGATTTTTCTATTTGCCTCCTTGGGTTTACTGAACATCTTGAATCTGTAAATATAGGTCTCTGACAAACTGGGGAGATTTCTAACCATTCTTTCTCTAAATGTCTATCTGCCCATCAGCTATCTATTTTCTTTTTCCTTCCTTTTGGTACCCCTAGTACAACATGTTAGATCTTTTAAATTGTCTCACGGTTCTTTGATTCCCTGTTTAAAATATCTTCTCTTTCTCTTCATACAGTAATTTCTGTCAATCTCAGATTAACTAACTCCTTTTATTATTGCAATTTTTTTCTTAGGCACATTTAGTGGACTTTTAAAACATATGGTATATTATTTATTCTAGAATTTTCATTTACTTATTTTTAATATTTTTTCTGCTTATATTTTGTTTTCTGGTATTTTTTTCTCCTTAACAGGATATTTTCTTTTACCTTAATGAACATCATTATAATAATGTTATTATGTGCCATCAAGTCACTAAACCCTGCTCTATCCTGTGCCAACCTCATCGTCTCTGACACACCTACTCCTGTTACTCCAATCACTGAATCGATCCATCTCATTGAGGGTCTTCCTCTCCTTTGCCGTCCCTCCACTCTCCCAAACATGATGTCCCTCTCCAAGGACTAGTCCCTCCTTGCAACATGTCCAAAGTATGTCAGATGAAGCTTCAGAATCCTTGCCTCCAAGGAGCATCCAGGCTTCACTCTCACCAGGACAAACCTGTTTGCTCTCCTCACAGTCCATGTAGTCCATGGTATATTCAACACTCTTCTCCTGCATGACAGCTCAAAAGCATCAATTCTCTTTCTATCATCCATAGTCACTGTCTAGTTCTCTGAAGCATAGCATGCAACTGTGAAGACTATGGCCTGGATCAGGTGAACCTTAGTCTCCAGCCTGATATCATTGCCCTTCAGTATTCTTAAGAGGTCCCTCACAGCTGACTTTCCCAATGCAATTCATCTCTTGATTTCCTGGCTGCTGTTACCAAGAGTGTTGACTATAGAGTCAAGCAAACTAAAACTGTTAACTATCTCAATCTCTTCACCATCTATAATGATAAGAACTTTAAAATCTGTCTAATGATTCAATGGCTGGGAAGATGAGCAGAACAGCTGGATTCTGCAAAGGTGGGTTTTCTGATTTGGGGTTGAGATTAGGGTGTGAGTTGACTGGATTTGGCCTCGTATTTAAAAGGCTTTTGGCCGCCAGTATGGGACTATTTCCAGGATGAGAAGATGAGTGGAATGGCTGGATTCTGCAAAGATGCGTTTTCTGGTTTGAGGCTGAGACTAGGGTATGGCTGTTGTTTGCATTAAGGTGTAAGCTGATTGGATTTGACCTCACATTTAAAAAGGCTTTTGGGCCCTTGGGCCTGGTTATTGTGGATCTCCCAAATAAAACAGGCTTGGAAGCATTCACTTCCAAAAAAAGCTTGCCTTTGGAAACTATGAACTTGGGAAAAAGGTGAAAGTTTTGTGTTCAAGACTTTCGTTCATAGGGCTGCTATGGGTCATCTACGACTCTATGGCACTTAACAATAACAAATGATTCCACATCTCGATTACACATTGAATAACTAAAAATATTTACCACTGACTGTATTAATGAATGTTATGTTGTAGAGGCTCTGGATTCCGTTACATTCTTCAGAAGATTTAATGTTTTTGTAGTAGAAATGTATTAACTCTGTTAAACTTAAAGTGAAATCGCTGTCTCTGTATCTTGAGTGGCTGGTGGCTCTGGTTTCAGATTAGCTCTTTCAATCATAGCCGAGATGCTTGCAATCTACCTATATATAGGTGGTTAAGTTACAAATTTTGGCAAAGTTTGTACCCAGAAATTGTTGCCCATTGACTCTCTCCTTGCTAAAATTCTTTCTTAACTTTCTTTTGTGTGTGTGTGTGTGTGTGTGTTGGTAAAGAATGTTTAATAGATTCTGCTCTGCCAGAAGAAAAAGCAGATTAGTCTTAGAAGAAATTTAACTACAAACCCAGAGGCGCACAGTTCAAATCCACCAGATGCTCTGCCGGGGAAGGAGGGACAATCTCCTCCTGTACCAGTCAGATCTGATTTGACGGTACACTCACACAAAAATAATAAAATAA
>NW_006400041.1:2923206-2924551 GCF_000299155.1 Elephantulus edwardii | reverse complement strand
GGCAGTGTAGTAGGATTTGAAATCAGGGAGTGAGATACCTCCTACCGTTCTTCTATTCTTAAGGAGTGCTTTGCTTATTCGGGGCGTTTTCCCATTCCATACGAAATTGGAGATTGCCTTTTTCATCTCATTGAAGAATGGGATTGGTATTTGTATTGGGATTGCATTAAATGTGTAAAAACCCCCAATAAGCAAAACACTCCTTATGAATACAAGAACGGTAGGAGGTATCTCACTCCCTGGTTTCTTTCTTAACTTTCAAGCAGTTTTTGTTTCTCCAAATTAAGCTTTTGTTGTTGCTATTTTAAACCAGAAAGACTATGAATTTTCATTCAGAGATTAAACTGCTTCCTGTGGTACTGATTATGGTTGACTTTGGCTGCCCTCAAATTAATATGCTGTTGTTAAGTACGTGGGAGTCTGAACTGACCATGGCTGACACTCCAATGGGTTTTCAGAGGAAATAAACCTCACAGGAGAAGACTGACCATCTTTATCCTGTGGAGAAAGTGGTGGATTTAAACCACGTGCCTTTGATTAGACAGTACAGCTCCTTCCTACTAAGCAGCACTGTTAGAAACAAATCAGGCTCTTCCAACTTTGAGTCATTTTCTAGAGTCTGTGGGTAGTTGTTAGTACTTTGCCAGGGTTTATAGTTAAGTCTGAGAAAGAATTGATGGTATGAGCCTTCATAGCCTAGTAGAACTCAGCTCCCTTTCATTTTTTTAAAAATAAATTCCTTTACTTGTGATTTTAATGAAAGTTTACAGAAAAGTTAGATTTTCATTCATTCATTGTTACACATTTTGCACTTCCTCTCTCCAGCCTGCCTCCACCAGTTCACTTTTTAAAAAAGAAAAAAAAATGTGCTCATTGTTGCACAATTACCTCCCTCCCTTCACATTCCCCAGTCCTCTTTGTAATGTACTTCTTATCCTCTAGGACGTTATGCTGAGTAAAATACCTCAGTCACAAAAGTACAAATACTGCATAACACTACTGCTCTAAAACAGGAAGGACTGACAGGGGGTTGGAGGGAAACTAAGTAAAGAGGGGATTGCATTGGAACAAATGAAGGAAAGAACTGTTTAAAAGGAATATTTGATTATGTACAACAGTAGCTTTTAATTTTTAAAGGCTATTTCTTAGCTTACATTTAATCTTTCTTTCTGTATTTTGAATGTGGTGTTGTTGTTATGTGCTGTCGAGTCGCTTGCGACTCATAGCGACCCTATGTACAACAGCCCTAAACTCTGCTCTCTCCTGTGCCAATCGCACTGTCTCTGACACTCCCATCCCAATTATCCCAGTCACTGAATCAATCCACCTCATAGAGGGCCTTCCC
>NW_006400041.1:2918165-2922546 GCF_000299155.1 Elephantulus edwardii | reverse complement strand
ACATTTCTCCTCATAGAGCCCAGCCTCCCGGATAATCTGTTCTGCATATAGGTTGAGAAGGTATGGAGATAGGATGCATCCCTGGTGTACGCCCTTCCCCCCCCAAAATTTTGAATGTACACAGTCTTTAATTCTATAGTAACATAGTTGTGTCCTTGTTCTTCTATATACAACATAGCTGTTCTTCTCTAACAACTTTGCTTTTTTTTCGTTTGCTTCATCGTTTCGATATGATATGCCTATGAGTGTATTTTGTAAGGATTCCATAGGCTTCTTGACTCTTAATGAGACTAAAGTTTAGAAATTTAATTTTATCTTCAAATATTTTTCCCCTCTTTTTTTTGGCAGTGGGGGAGGAGAACTTCAATTGTGAATATTTTTTAAATGGCTTGAAATTAACTTTGGGATCTGTAATATTCTGTTTACTTTTCTTCAGTTCTGTTTTTTCTTTCTGGCCTTTGGACTAAGCAATGTATTAAATTGTCTTTTGTCTCTTTCTTGCTGTTAGGTCCATTTAGTATGCTACCCTTCCCCAACCTAATTTTTCATTTGCATTTTCAATAGTTTCCATTCATCCACTGATATTTTTATTTTCTAGTGTATCATTTCTTCATTGATTAACAGCCACTTTGAAGTCTGCTTAATTACACATGTGGTACAGTTTATAATTACAGTTATGAGAAAGGAACATTTTTCTGCTACACTTCTATTCTCTTTTGTTCAATACTGGACATTATACAATATATTTAAGCAATGAAGTGCAACATCAAGAAAACAAAGATTCTCACCCCTGGCCAAATGACAGCACCATGGTAAGATGGAGAAGAGATTGAGATTGTTAACAGATTCAGCTTGTTTGGCTCCACAATCAACACTTTTGGTACCAGCCACCAGAAAATCAAAACACAAACTGTATTGGGAAAATCTTGTCAGGGACTTCTTGAGTACTGAAGAGCAATGATGTCAGTCTAGAGACTAAAGTGTGCCTGATCGCGGCCATGGTCCTTGCAATTACTTGCTATGCATCAGAGAGCTGGTCAATGACTAAGGATAATAGAAGCCTTTGATTTATGGTGCTAGAGAAGAGTACTAAACATGCCATGTGTTGCCAGAGAACAAACAGGTCTGTCCTGGAAAAGGTGAAATCAGGCTGCTCCTTGGAGGCAAAAATTTTGAATCTTCATCTCACATACTTTGGGCATGTTGCCAGGAGGGACCAGTCCTTGGAGAAGGACATCATGCTTGGAAGGGTGGTGGGGCAGTGCAAAGGAGGAAGACTCTGGATGAGATGGATTGACTCAGTGCCTGGAGTAGGGAGGGTAAGTGTGTTGAAGACAATGAAGTTGGCTCAAGATAAAGCAGGGCTCAAGGCTATTGTACATAGGGTTATTACAATTTGCAAGTGACAGCACATAACAACTTTTGTGTCTTTTAGGGTTTTTGCTTACTTTCTGTCTGCTTAGGTTTCATTTTATTGTGGCCTTTTTTGTACAACAATTAACTTGCCTGAACTTAAACTCTTCTGGAGAGGCTGCCTTCTGCTAAGCAGTGCGGGGTTGGGGAAGTAGGGAGGAGGAGCTCTGGTGGGTCAATGGCAAGGAGTTGTGTTGTCAAGGCAAAGACATATGATTTGAATCCACCACCTACCCCATGAGAGAAAGATGGGCAACTTCCTTCTGTGTGATTTACTGTCTCTGAAAACCCACTGGAGGGTCAGCTACATGTCCAGTTAGACTTGATGGCACAGAGCAACAACCACAGCAGTGGTAAACAGAAGGCTGCACTGCCTTCTTTTCTGTGGAAGAAAGATGGACAGTGTCCTATCATGTGATTTGCTTGCCTCTGAAAATCTGCTGGAATGTCGGCTATGAGTTAGTTATGACTCAACAGTAGGTAACAACAGTAGTAACAGAAGGGAGTTCTCAGGCCCCAGTGCTGTTAAAATCAGCCAGCTGCTGAGAAAAATGGGCAATCTCTTCCAGTGTGATTTGCAGCCTCTGAAAACCCTCCTGAGGGTCAGTTATGAGTCACTTCTGACTTGAAGGCATGTAACAACATCTGTACTCTGTTCTTAGGATTTCCTAATGGTACGGTTTTGAACCTGATACCCTCAGTCTGCATGACTTTGTTGTCGGACAAATACTGAGAAAGATTTAGGAACTCAGTCTTTCAATGGTTTTGTTGCTTGGAAGGATTTCTCTCTAATTCCTAGCTGCGCTGCTTGATATGTAAAGCCTTGTACTTGTTGCTGGCAGGTACCATCTAGTCATCTTTGACTTGTACTGATCTATGCCATCCTCACAGTCTCTGCTATAGGAAAGTCCATTGTCGACGTTATTGTGTTAGTCTATCTTTTTGAGATCTTCCTCTTTCTCTGACTTTACCTTTTCAAAGAATGATGTTCTTTCCCCAGGACTGGCCCCTTCTGAGAACATGCCCAAAGATTGTGAGACAAAAATATAATCTTTGCTTCTAAGGAACACGCTGGCTATACTTCTTCAAGACAGATTTGTTTTTTCTTCTGTCGGTCCATGATATATTCGGTAGTCTTCCCCAAACTTGCATTTAAAGAGATCATCATCTATTCTTCAGACTTCTTTTTTCATTTTCCAACTTTCACTTGTTATATGAAACAATTAAAAATTACTATGGCTTGGATATCCCAGAACACTTGATTGTGTGTATGCAAAACATATACTTGGACCAAGAGGGAGTCTTGAGAACAGAGCAAGGAAACACAGCATGGTTCAAAATTGGAAAGGGTGTGTGCCAAGGATATATCCTCTCTCCATATCTTTTCAATCTATATGCAGAACAGATTATGTTGCAGGCTTGGTTTTATGAGGAGAAATGTGGCATAAGGATTGGAAGTGGACTCATCAATAATCTGTGTTATGTAGATGACACAATATTGCTTTCTGAAACTGAGGAGGGCCTGAAGCACTTGCTCTTTAGCACTTTAAAGAAGTTCTTGACAGAAAATTTACTATATACAAAATGTCTTTTGATTTTGTGACTACTATTTCCACAATTGTCGACTGTGGGTCTGAGTATATGAAATCTTTGACAATTTCAACTTTTATTCATGTATAAGTGATGTTGCTTATTGGTCCGGTTTGTATTTTTGTTTCTTAATGTTGAGGTGTAATCCACACTCAAGGCTATAGTCTTTATTCTTCTTCAGTAAATTCTTCAAGTCTTCTTTACTTTAAGCAAGCAAGGATACTTAATCTGCAAACAGAGGTTGTTATTTCTTCTCCTATACACAGGTCAAGAAGCAACTGTCTGAATAGAACAAAGGAACGCTGCATGATTTAAAATAATGAAAGCTATGAATCAGAGTTGTATCCTTTCCCCCTAACTATTCCATCTGTATGCTGAGCAAATCATCTGAGAATCTGGACTGCACGCAGAAGAATGATGAGGTAACAGGATTGGAGGAAGCTCATCAACAAACTACGTTACATAGGTGATATAACCTTGCTTGGTAAAGTGAAGAGGACTTGAAACACTTGCTGCACAAGATCAAAGACTCTAGTTCTCAACACGGATTATGTCTCAACATCAAGGAAACAAACAACCTCACCATTGGAGCAATAGGTAACATCACAAGTTGCCAATAATTTCTTTTACTTGGATTCACAATCAACACTCATGGTACCAGAAGTCAAGAAATCACAAGATGTGTTGTTTTGGGTAAATCTGCTGTCACAGACATCTCCAAAGTGCTAAAACACAATGCTATCAGTTTAAAAACTAGATTAGTTATGTTCTTTTCAATTGCCTTCCATGTATATGAAAATTGGACAATGAATAAAGATGACACAATAAGAGGTGATGCGTTTGAATTGTGGTGTTAGAGAAAACTGTTCAATATATTTTGGACTGATAAAGAACAAATAAATATGTCTTAGAGGAGGTTCAATGCACCTTAAAGGCAAGGATGGTGAAATTTCATCTCACATACATGTTGTCAGTAGGGGCCAGCCCTTTAAAAACAGACATCATACTGGGAAAGGTAGAGGGTCAGAGAAAGAGAGGACGACCCTCAGCAAGGTGAAATGACACAAAGATTACAGCAACAGACTTAAGAATACCAGAAATCATGAGGATAGGAATTCAGATATCCATTCGTATAGAACTGGATGGCAACCACGAAAGGACAACTCTTGTTACTCATTCTTCTTTTCACCTTCTTAACATACGGATTGAAAAGTTGTTGTTGTTATGTGCCGTCGAGTCGTTTTCAACTCACAGCGACCCTACGGACAACAGCCCTAAACCCTGCTCTATCCTGTGCCAACTGCACCGCCTCTGACACACCCATCCTGATTACCCCAGTCACCGAATCAATCCATCTCATAGAGGGTCTTCCCCTCCT
>NW_006400041.1:2913578-2915884 GCF_000299155.1 Elephantulus edwardii | reverse complement strand
TGTTGTACTTCAAGATGGATCTAGAAATTACTTTTTTTACTATGAAGGAAACCCCATTTTTACTTGTCTTTTCATCTCCAGAGTAATATATCATATGGTCATCTGACTCAAAATGCCCCATGCCAGTCCATCTCATCTCTCCAATGCCTAATATGTAGGGTGAAATTTTATAACCCTGACCCACATCTTTTCTGATTTTTAAATCATGTAGGAGTCTCTTGCTTTATTCTAATGACTGCTTCTTGGTTCATGTACATTGTCTACATGAGCACAATTAGGTGTTCTGGAATTCTCTTATCTGTGTTGCCTACAATTTATTATGATCCATACAGAGCAGTGCCTTTGTCTAGTCAATAAAACTCAAGCAAACATGATTCTGATATTTCTGATATTCTGTGCCATCTGATTCAAAAGCCATCTGATGCAAGCATTGATATTCCTCATTGTATGGTATCTTTTGAATCCAGCTTGAATTTCTAGCAGTTCACTGTGAACTTGCTGTCCTACCCATTTCTGAATAATGTTAGCAATATTTGACTTGTTGCTGAGTTCCATCAAGTCGAGCACAAGTCATAGCAACTCTATGAACAAAAGGCCTGAAGCCTTTCTATAACTATCATCATTTATCAAAGTTCACAGAGCTTTAAGAAGCATGTTCTTTAGGAAGTGGATGCCACTCCTGCTTCCGAACCTGTCTTAAATTGGAAGCTCCACCAGACACTGTCCATCACAGGTAACTGCTATGGCATTTGACACCCCAATGGCACAAGGTTCAGCATCATGGCAACCCCTGGTTACATCAGAACAGCATTTTGACAGAAGAATGCTTTACCACTTAGAAGAATGCTCTTTCAAAATATAATAACAACCAACTTTAAATTTAAAGGCCCTCCCTGAGGTCTTGTTGACTCCAAACAAGAAAGAGGCTTAAATAAAAACAATCAATATAGTATGTTGTTGTTGTTATGTGTCCTGAGTCATCTGTGGTATTCGACTTACATGTGATATTAATGATAATGATATTGTTTGATAATTCCTGAATTGAGTTAGATTACCTTTTTTTATTCCTGAGTAGACATAAATAGGAATCTCTTCTAGTTACTTTGCTGTCTTCCAAATTTCTTGGCCTAGTGAGCATGTCCAGTGATGTGTTTTCTAAAACACTTTAGGTGTTAGCTCATCATTTCCTGGAGCCTTATATTCAGGGAGGAATATAAAACCTAAAAGCTTTACATTGACTTCCTATTACTGCTACCCAAGATGAAGTAATTGAGGCTTTCTACTGATGATTGTAGTCTGAAGTTGATCAAAGATTATTAATAAAAACTAGTGACTGGAATGCAAAAGCTAGAAACACAGTAGTTAGAAAATATGGCTTGGTGACAGAAATGAAGTGGAGATTGCATGATCGAATTTTGAACAATTAATGATTTATGCATCATAAACATGATTTTTAAAAACCATAAATGGTGACTATATACACCTACCTTACCTAATGGGTAGGTATATTGACTATATACATAGACAGAGACAGTGGAGAAACTCTGTATCAGAAGTCAAAGCCAAAATTAAGGGGGAAGAAATTATGGCTATCTCAAAGGACAACTCAGGAAAATAAAGCAAATACAACAAAATGTGCAGAGTTTGAAAACCAAAAGGAATAAACATGTTTGTTATTTCTCAAGTACTCCTTAGAACAGAAGAGAAAAAAACTAAAGCATCACATTTCCATATTAAAGAATTCTATGGCCAAGAGCTGAATGTTGCATGAAGCATCAAAAAATATGGAGCAGTGCACAGTCACTGTACCAAAACCAAATAGTCAATGCTACAGCATTTCAACAAGTAGCACATAATCAAGAGTCAAAGTACCAACCTGCACTAAAGGCACTGGCAAAACAAAACAAAACAAAACAAACCAATAAAACCAAAACCAAAGAAACAACAAGGCCACAGGGACTGACAGAATACTACTAAGGTACTGTGGCAAGCAAATGCAGCCCTGGACATGCTTACTAGTCGATGTAAAGAAATTTTGAAGGCAGTCACCGAGCCAACTGACTGGAAGAGACCCATACTTTTGTTTGTTTACAATGGTTTGCTTACAGGGTTCTCTTTTTTTTTTTAAAGTTATGTGTACATGTCCTTGGAGGCAAGGATTCTGAGGCTTTGTCTAACATACTTTGGACATGTTGTAAGGAGGGACAGATCCTTGGAGAGGGACATCATGCTTGGGAGGGTGGAGGGACAGTGCAGGAGGGGAAGGCCCTCTATGAGGTGGATTGATTCACTGACTGGGGTAATTG
>NW_006400041.1:2888884-2911418 GCF_000299155.1 Elephantulus edwardii | reverse complement strand
GCGATTGGCACAGGATAGAGCAGGGTTTAGGGCTATTGTACATAGGGTCGCTATGAGTTGCACATGACTCGACAGCACATAACAACAACAACACCACAATATTTGTATTGGTTTGCATATAATTTATACACATTTTGTTTCATGCATCTACATTGTGTTTTATACAATCACTCATATATATTGTATTTTTAGAGTTAATTACTATTGATTGATGCCTATCATCACCTCATCTTTTCAAGTTCCCACTGACTATTTCCTATACCTTCACATACCCGATGCCTCACTACCCTCTGTTATAAGAGTGATTTCTCTCCCTCCCGTTTACTGCTCCTTTTCCCTTTTGAACATTTATACACATTTTGCTCAGTTATCCTTCTACTTTTATAATAATGGTATTCAGCAGTATGTGTCCTTATGAGACTAAGTTCTTTCACTCAGCAGATGCTCTCTAGACTCTCTGATTTTATATTGTATTTTACAAATCATTGCTCCTTAGTGTTGCATAGTAGGACATTGTGTAAATGTACCACAGTTTTGCAATCCATTTGTTTGTTGATGGACATTTGGGCTATTTTTTACTATTGTTGAAATATTAGGCAAAGTGGATGACCCTGGATGACATTATGCCAAGTGAAATATCTCAGTCACAAAAGGACAAATACTGCATAGGGCCACTGTTGTAAAATGGGACTGACATCATGGTTGAGGGAAGACAGAAAAGGAGGAGAGGAATGATGAATATTTCATTGAAACATGATGAGGGAGAGATCTGTTTAAAAGGGATATACGAATGGGTATTCTTATCATTACAGAAGTCCCGCGTGAAGGCTGCATAGTGGAGTGAACTTGAGGGGAAGGACTGCATAACAATGGAAGAGTTTAGTTTTTTTTTTTCTTTTCAATAAGACTGATTTGGGGGGGAGGGGTGGGCAGGGAAAAAATGCAATAATGAATGACTGGAAATCCTAAATCTCTGTAAACTTTCATTAAAATTAATAAATTAAAAACATTTTCTTGCTATTTTGAGTAACATTGCTATGATCACAGGTGTACATATATCTTTTCATGTCTCAGTCTAATTTCCTTGGGTTATATTCCCCAAGAAATAGCTGTGTAATAATAGCTGGATCATATGAAATTTCTACATTCAGCTTTTCGCGGAAACATCTAGCTGCCCTCCAGCATAGTTGTTCCATTTTACAATCCCACCAACTGTACATAAGAGTTCCAATCTCTCCACATTCTTTCTAACATTTATTGTTCGGTGGCTTGTTAAACTTTTCTACTGCATCAGGTGTGAAATAGTATCTTATTGTGGTTTTGATTGCATTTCTTTTATTGCCAGTGCTTTTGAGTTTTTCTTCATTTGTCTATTGGTCATCCAAAAATGTCTTCCTTTGTGAAGAGTCTTTTCATGTCTTTTAGTCATTTTGTTATTGGCTTATCAGTCTTTTTCTTGTTGAGGCCCTGTAGTATTTTGCAAACTTTCATTATGAGACCCTTGTCTGAGACATTATTGATAATTTTTTCCCCTCTTGTTTGTAGGCTTTCTTTTTTTTTCCTATTGGAAAAGGGTTTTAATGCATATAGGGATTTGATTTTTAGAAGGTCCCATTCATCGATTTTATTCTCTCCTGATCATACATTTCTGGTTATATTTACAAGCCTGTTTAGGCCACAACAGTGGGGCTTTTAACTTTGGTCCCATTTTGTCTCTTATTATCCTTATTGTTTGATGTTTCACCTCTAGGTCTCTGATCTACCTTGTGTTGACTTTTGTGTGTGGTGTGAGATATGGATCCTGTTTCAGTTTTCTACAGGTAGATGTTCAGTTTTGCCAGCATGATTTGTTGAAGAGGTTGTCTTTCTTAATTTGATAGGTTTTGTTTCCTTGTCAAATACCCATTGATTGTAGTCAGATAAGTTGATTTCTGGATTCTCAATTTTATTTCATTGGTCTATGTATCTGTCATTGTACCAATCCAATGCCATTTTAGTGGCTGAGTTCTAGGTTTTAGGATCAAGGGAGTGCTATTCTTCCCACTTTTAAATTGGCAAAGAGGTGGTAAAACCCCAAGGACTCAACCAAAAAAACCGTTAGACCAAAACCAGTAGACCAATGTAGTAGAGGCACAAGATATAAGATTAATATGAAAAAAACAGTGGGATCACTCAAGTAACAAAGAAAACATAGAGAAAAAAGCTACAAAAAGCAGTATTATTTACAATAACCAACCACAAATTAACATAGTTAGGAATAAATGTCACTAGAAACACAAAAGACCTTTATAAGGAAAATTACAAAAACAACAAGAGACCTAACTAAATGGAAAGATACTGCCTGTTACAGATAGGAAGACTCAACATAGTAAAAATTAGTATTACCAAAAGCAATATACATGTTCACATAATCTCAACACAGTTACCACATTCATTCTTCAAAGAGATAGAAAAAGCAACTGGAAGATTTACTTAAAAGAAAAGAGACCTCAAATAAGCAATGCTCTTTTTAAATTTTTTTTAATTAATTAAAATGAAAGTTCACAGAGACTTTGGATTTCCATTCATTCATTGTTGCACATTTTTCCCTGCCTACCCCTCCCCCGCCATTACACTCTTCTATTTGAAAAGGAAAATAAAAATTCTTTCATTGTTATACGATTCCTCCCCCCAAGTCCACTCCACTATGCAGACTTCATTCTGGACTCCTGTCATGACAATAATACCTAATCATAGATACTTTTTAAACAGTTCTTTCCTTCATCTGTTTCAATGCAGTATATTTATCCTCTCTCAGTCTCCCCTCAACCCCAATGTCAGTCCCATTTTACAATAGTGCCACTATGCAATATTTGTCCTTTTGTTACTGAGATATTTCACTCAGCATAATGTCCTTCAGGGTCACCCATTTTGTATAAGAATTCATGAGTTCCTTCTCTATCCATTAGTTTGTTGATGGGCACTTGGGTTGCTTCCAACTCTTTGCTATTGTGAACAAAGCTGCAGTAAACATGGGTGTGCATATATCTGCTTGGGTGGCAGTTATGGTCTCTTTAGGGTATATTTCCAGTAGTGGATTGCTGCGTCAAATGGTATTTCTATTTCTAACTTTTTGAGAAAGTGCCATACAGCCTTCCATAGTGGTTGCACCATTTTACACTCCCACCAACAGTGAATAAGGGTTCCAATTTTTCTGCAACCTCACCATCATCTGATGTTTGCTGTCTGTTAAATTTTGCTATTCTGACAGGGGTTAAGATGTGGGAGGCAGAGCACTCCTTGATCTCTTTTTCTTTTAATGAAGCTCCCTGGTTTCCCTTCATGCATGCATAATTTGTGGTTAGACAAGGACTAGAATAGCATTTATACTTAATTATGTCTCACTGTTGCTGTGATTTCATGGTGTCTGGATCTCGTCCCCATTTCTACTGCTTTTCCTGGTCTAAACTTAAGAGTTGAGCTAATTAGGCTAGAGTTTTCTGATCAATTGGTCACAAAGTTGGGGAGTACCTTCAGCTCAGAAAATCACAAATTCAAAATTCTTTCCTTTAATAATGCAGATTTTTAGAGGAAAAATTCTTCTCTAGTTCCTGCCTGCTCTTACACATTTCACTGTGCCTTTATTTGTATGTTGTTGCTGTTGTTGTGTGCTGACAAGTCACCTGCAGCTCATAGAGAGCCTATGTATAATAGCTCTGAAGCCTGCCCTGTTCTGAGCCAGTCACACTGACTCTGACATATCCACCATTGCCCTAGACATGGTATCAATACATTTCATCCAGGGTCTTCCTCTCTTCCACTGTCCCTTCACCCTTCTGAGCATGATATCCTTCTCCAAGGATCAGTCCCTCTTGGCCACATGCCCAAAGTATGAGAGACAGAGCTTCAAAATCCTAGCCAACAAGGAGAAACTTGGTTTGACCCTCTCCAGGACAGTCCTATTTGTTTCCTTGGCAGTCCATTGTATGTTCCAGACTCTTCTGCAGCACTATAACTCAAAGGCATCAATTTTTCTTCTGTCATCCATAGTCATTGTTCAGCTGTCTGTTATTTTATCCATGTCTTACAATGGTTATTTATGAATAGAGGTACAAAATCACTTCCCCTTCCAAGTTACTGAAAGTTCTCTAAGTGTAGCTTAATTATGCATTTTTTTGTCATGAGTCATGCCAAATATCTTGTCATCTATGGTGTCTATTTTTCCAACTTTGTAATTAGTTAATTTTTTTAGTTATTTAATCAATTATTCATTTCAATATTTGTTTTTTTCTTTTTTAAAAAAATTTTATACTGGTTTACCTACAAAGTCATAAAGTTTGTACACACTGATTTTCACGCCAGATCTTTCCCCTTTCCTTTACTCAACCCTCCTTCCACCCAAAAAATTATGTGACCCTATCATTAAGCTCCCCCTTCCTTGGATCTTTTTGCCCATTTTTGGATGGGTAGGATTTTGGTAAATTTTCCCTTTGAGTTTTTCAGAGTTCTTTATGTTTTAAGGAGTCATCATACACTTTTGTTGCTGTTATGTATTGTAGAGTCACTGTTTCACAGCTGACCCCCAGTAGATTTTCACAGGCTGTAAATGGCATCTTTCCCCATCAAGCAGCTGGTAGATACACATGGCATCTATTTACTCCCAGTTTTTCATTTGTCTTTTGTGTCTTTGGTAATATATTTTAAAGAAAATTTTAAAAATAAATATTTCTTTTCAGTAAAGCTATCTTTTTTAAATTGTGAGCTGAGTGAAAGATTAAATATTTTTTATCAATCATTCATGCATTTTATTTCACAAAATTGGTTATAATATCTATAGTGTCTGACCATCCATTTATAACACATTGACTTTCCCTTCACCCATATCAATCATCTATTAATTGTCTACTCTTTCCTCCCCTCCCTGATAACCACACTATATGATTCTATGTGTAAATCTTTCTTTAGCTTTTTATAATAGTTGCTGTTGTGCACCATAGCATCAGAACTGACTCAGAGCTGACCCTCTGGCAGGTTTTCAGAGGCAGTTAATCACAGAGGAGATTGCCCACCCTTCTCCTGTGGAGCAGCTGGTGGTGGCCATAAACTTTGTGCCTTTGGGATTGCAGTGCAGCTTCTTGCCACTAGGCCATTAGAGCTCATAATATCTAGATGTGTGGATTTTGAGTCACAGTTCTCAAACTTTTTTCCATAGAATATAACTATCAAAACATATTTCTGATTCTTTAATTTTTTACATCTGAGAAAGACTTGGATCCACTGGAGTTTATTCTTATATGTGATGTGAAGCTGGGATCTAATTTTTTGTACACAACATCCCCTCAGCTGAAAGCCAGTTAACTCAGAAGCAATTCATAGCTGACTCTCGAGCAGGTTTTCAGAAGCTGTAAAGTGCACAAGAAGAGATAACTTGTCTTTCTTCCGTGGAACAGCTGGTGGATTCAAAACTCTTTGGGTTGGAAGTACAAGTCTCTGCCCACTAGGTGATCAGAGCTGTTAAGTAGCCCCAGCACTGCTGTTAGGAACCCTATGAACAGTGCATCTGAACCTTGCCCTATCCTGTGCCATTTTCATGATCTTTGGTCTATTTGAGCCCATTGTTACATTCTGTCACTACAATCTTAGTGAGGGACTTCCTTTCTTTCACTGACCCTCCACTTTCCCAAGGACTAATACCTCCTAACAACATACTGGAAATTTGTTAGTTGAAGTTTCACAATTCTTGCCTCTAAAGAGCACCCCAGTTACACTTTCTCTGAGACAGATTTGTTTGCTCTTTAGGCAGTTCAAGGGGTATTTCAGTACTTTTCTCCAACACTAACTGTTCAAATGTGTCATCTCTTCTCTGTTAGGCTTACAATGTGAGCACTTTAAACTGGTGTTATAACTCAACACTCTGGAGAGGTCCTTGACAGCAGATTTTCCCAATGTCATATGTCTTTTGACACATGGTACAAAGGATGCTGATCCAGTAATTTGAAATACTACCATTATCACATACTAAATTTATGTATATACTTGCTTCTGTTTCTGAGTTATCCAGTTTTTTTATACTGGACTATTTGTATTTTCTTGGACCAGAATCATGAGACTTAAATGAAACCTACCTTGTGGTAGGTTATTTTTCTTTCTTTCTCCCCGCCCCCCCTCACTGCCATCAAGTCAGAAACAATCTGACCCTCCGGTGGGTTTTCAGAGGCAGTTAACTGCATGGGAGGAGATTGCCCATCCTTCTCCCACGGAGCAGCTGGTGGCCTCGAACTTGTGCCTTTGGGATTGTAGTGCAGCTTCTTTGCCACTAGGCCATCCAAGCTCCCTAGTATAAAGTAGGTAGCTATCTTATATCTTGTAAATTCTAACTTCTATGATGTTGATGAAGCAGGATTAAAAGCAAATCTGTAAAGATATGATGAGCCTTATCTGACTGAGGGAAAATCTCTTCAGGATGGTAGCCTCTAAAGATATGATTGGCCTTACCTGACTAAAGCGAGATCCCTTTAGGAGGGTGACCTAAATGGCATATATAGTTGGACTCTGACAAAATGAGGGACAGTTTCTTGTTTGATTTACATCTGGTTATCTGCCTCATGACTCTGCCTTCCAACAATGGTCTTTGAATGTGTGCTTCTGAAGTTGGCAGCCTCCAAAGCCAGGAGCCTGAAACCTTTCCTGCTTGCTGAGGAGTTGCATTCATTAGTCTCCCCAGATGCACATGAATCATTCTCTTGGGGGTGGGGGAAATACCTCCTCTAAATATGTAAACTTAAAAATAATCTATGAGACCAAATGGGCAATTACTTTAAAAAAAAGCTAAAAAGTATGTAAGGAGACAGGGAAACGAAATTAAAAGAAATGGAGTAACCAGAACAGAAATGAGAATGTTCACCTTTAGTAAGGATGAAGTTCCATCTCATATACTTTGGATATGTGGCCAGGAGAAACCAGTCCTTGGAGAAGGACATCATATTCGGAAGGACATTGCAGGAGAGAAAGACCCTGGATGAGATGGATTTATACAGTAACTGGGACAATGGGGATTGGCGTGTCAGAATTAGTGAGACTGGCTCAGGACAGGGCAGGGTTCAGGGCTGCTGTACATAGGGTCATTATGGGCTACAGGTGATTCAACAGCACATAACAACAACAACCAATGTCGTGTAACCATTTCTGTATAAACTATTACATGAGAAAGTAGGCTACTGTGAAACTTCACTGAAAGCATGTTGTTGTTGTTGTTGTTATGTGCCATCTAGTGGCTTGCAACTCATAGCGACCTTATGTACAACAGCCCTAAACTCTGCTCTAGCCTGTGGCAATCACACTGTCTCCAATACACCCATCCCGATTACCCCAGCCACTGAATCAATCCATCTCATAGACGATCTTCCCCTTCCCAAGACCATCCCTCCACCCTCCCAAGCATGATGTCCCTCTCCAAGGACTGGTCCCTCCTTACAACATGTCCAAAGTATGTCAGATAGAGCCTCAGAATTCTTGCCTCCAAGGAGCAGCCTGGTTTAACTCTCTCCAGGATGAATCTGGTTCCATTTCTTCAATGCACAGAGGTCACCAAGCATTGTCTAAGTTCTCTCTTCCTATGCTGCAAACTTTCAGCCAATCAGATGGGGCATCTACAGATTTTGCTTAATTTTCATGTCCCCTGTCTTAAAAATGCTTGTTATGTTTTTTTTTTTAAGTTTTTCAATTGTGTTTCATCCATGTATACTGCAGTGCCCCAAATTCCAATTATTTACTCCCCTCCTTACTTTCAGTGCTTCTGTCCCTGCCCTTCCCTCTTGGTATATCCATTCACATCTCATTGTGTTATCTTTCTGTTTTTACAGTAATGGTCTCATACAGTATTTGTTCTTATGCATCTGACTTAGTCCACTCAGCATGATTTCTAGCCTCTCCTATGTTCTATAGCATTATTCAAAATCATTGCTCCTGAGTGCTCCACAGTATTCCGTCATGTAAATGTACTGTTGTTGTAGTTATTGTTATGTGCTGTTGAGTCACCTGCAACTCATAGTGACCTTATGTACAATAGCTCTGAAGCCTGCCCTGTCCTGAGTCAGTCTCACTGACTCCAACACACCTAATCCCATCGCCCCAGTTATCATGTAAATCATATCATCTAGGGTTTTCCTCTCCTGTGCTGTCCCTTCACTCTTCCGAGCATGATAACCTTCTCCAAGGGATTGGTCCCTCCTGGCCATGTGCCCAAAGATGTGAGATGGAGCTTCAAAAGCTTAGCCTCCAAGGAGAAACTTGGTTTCATCCTCTCCAAGACAAACTTATTTGTTTTCTTGGTGGTCCATGGTATGTTCAAGACTCTTCTCCAGCAACACAATTCGAAGGCATTGATTCTTCTTCTGTCATTCTTAGTCATTGTTCCACTCTTTGATGCATAGCATGTAATTGCAAAGACTATGGCCTGGATCAGGTGCACCTTAGTCTCTAGACTGACATTATTGCTTTTCAGAGCTCTGGAGATGTCCCTGACAGCAGATTTTCCACAATGCAATTATTCTTTAGATTTCCTGACAAGCTGTGTCGAAGTATTGATTGTGGAGCCGAGCAACCTGCAATTATTAACAACCTCAATCTCTTCTCCATCTCTTTTATCTATTACAGTGTTGCAAATTGGTCCATTGGTGAGAATTTTTGTCTTCTTGATGTTGATCTTCAATCCAATCCTGATGTCACATTCCTCTTCATAAAGCCCTGCTTCCTGAATGATCTGTTCTGCATATAGATTGAAAAGGTATGGAGACAGGATAGATCCCTGATATACTCCTTTTCTGATTTTGAACCATGCCCTGGTTCTGTTCTGATGATTGCTTCCTGGTCCAAGTAGAGGTTTCACATAAGCACAATCAAGTGTTCTGGGATTCCCATTCTCCTCAAGGTTAGCCACAATTTGTTGTGATCCATACAGTCAAATGCCTTTGTATAGTCAATGAAACATAGCCCCAGGGTATTACAAACTAGGAAAGAAGAATTTGTGACCAGTCCTTGGAGAAGGACATCATGCTTGGAAGGGTGGAGGGACAGCGCAGGAAAGGAAGACCCTGCATGAGATGGACTGAAATGATAACTGGGGCAATGGAATTAGATGTGTCAGAGTCAGTGAGATGGCTCAGTACAGGGGAAGATTCAGTACTATAGTACATAGTGTCGGTAAGAGTGGCAGGTGACTACACAGCACATGACAACAACACCAACAATCTAATTTTTTAAATTAGAAATGCTGAAACAGAAACAAACATTTATCTGTAATTGCTGAGACATGTTCAAAGAAAACAATAACAAACTGACAACCAGTATTTCTGAAATGTTTCCAATGTAAGAATTTTATTCTTGTTCCATATTCAGTTGCAGGTACCTACAACAGACTATAGACAAAAGGAATTAGGAAGGATGCAATAAAAATTTCTAGAAAGGAATAAACTAGGGGATATTTACTCCTGCTGCTCTCAGTAAAGTTAACAGGTCTTAATTTCAACCCTCCTACTGGGTGACAAAATTCTTAATTCAGATGAAATAATCAATTTAAAACAAGACTGTAGCCAGCACAGCTCAATAACTATTATAACACTATCTTTCCAAACACTCGAAAACCCTATCGTTAGTTCTGGGTGTGGAAAATCTACCAGATTATTGAATGCAGTTTTCTGAGTACTAGGAAACAAAACAGAACAAAGAATATCCAAGCAAAGCCAGAATCTATAAACTCAAACAGGTTGGCAAAGTGAGTCAAGGATGACAGGGGAAGTCTATCCTTGTTACAAAGAGGGAAGGCACAGGGGGATAAATGGCTGCCTTACCTCAATAGAGTGGCTAGTTCCGTAGTGTTGAATGGTTCCGTTTGGGCAGCCCTGACAGAACATAGCTTCTCTGAAATATAGTTGCCACTGTTTTAAACAGCTTTAATTTCCTCAGTGATGGTCCTCAGCCCTTTGCAGCTGTGGGTAGTTCTATGAGGACAAGGATGGTGTGGTGGTGAAATATAACATGTCTGGATGACGCCAAAGGCCTGGCCTGAAGACCTTTTGGAGAAAAGTGGATGCTAGCATTACTTAAAGGTACTGGAGTCCTTGTAATGGGTCCTAAACAGTCTTGGAAATTGGGGGCTGTTCTCACGTGCACTAGTCTCAAAAGAGATGTCAGGACATTCCAGAGATGTACGATGTCTTTTTCCTCCCAACACAGGCGTGGTGTGTTTCTTGTGGTAGGACTCTCGGGAGTCACAGGTAGAGTTTTCTAACTCTGGGCACATTCTGTCCAGGAGATCCAGCCTCTTAGTAGAGGTCTTCTTCTTCCTTCTATGGTTCTTTTTTACCTCTTTTAAATCTTCAGTGTCAACTTCTTTCATTGGCCATATTCTGAGAGTAGAATTCTTTTCTAGGTCCTGCCTAAAGAGAGAAATCAGGGTTATGCTGGGCCTCCTGAGAACACAGTTGTCAGCTGCTTCTGAGTCTACAGAGATGGCCAATCCCACACAGAGCTCTCAGCATTTGTCCACTGTCCTTCACATGGGAAAACATCCCAGGAGTCCCATGGGTTCTGACAATTTAAGACAGGTTTTATTTCATGTCCACAGGCCTTTGATATCTGGAAACCTTATATGCCATGGAGCCCCTAACCATTTTGGCCAGGTCCTGACTAGTCAGTGAAGGAACAATGTCCATGTGAGAAGCCCCTTGCTAGGTCTCATTCCTTCCCCCCCCTAAGATGATCAGCTTGGTCACATGATAATCCACTTCATTACTGTTTACATACTGGGATTTGTACAATAATTACTCCTCCATGTCCACAGGTTTCTCTAATTATCTCAAGGTATACTGTAAACAAAAAGTTCCCACAAAGTCTAAACACAAATGTAATTTTTACTTAAATTTAATTAAAAATGTTAGGTGTCATTGTGAAGGCATAAAGCTGGACTTACTCTTTTAGAAAATACACTGGACAAAGCTTATTAATCCAGATATTTTGTCTGTCAAAGAAGGCTTCTTGGGAGCCTCATCCCAATCATGGCATACCATGTTGGAACCTTGACATTCTAAGGGTATACAGGTAAGTTAAGGACACCAGTTTCCTGCTGATAAGCCTGGTTTGTTCCCATAATTTGTTCTGCCACTTTGATCACCCTGCTTTTGTTCTGTATACATTTGGTTATTACTGCTTCAGATTCTTCTGGAAGTTGTCTGAAGGTAGGAGGGAAGATCTGAGATTGCTATTTCCACAAAAAAAATTCCATCAAATCAAATTCCTCTTCAAAGATCAAGATGCAACACATGATCATTTTAAAAGATTTTATTCAAATACTCGAGATGTAATTCTCAAGAAAGATTAGAAAATTGGCCTGAGTACTAGAAGGAGTACTGAGGAAAGTCCTCTGGGGGCCACAGACAAACATATTTAGAAATAAGATCACAGTACATCTTGTGTGCAATGTAGACTCTGTGGCCCCAGGGAAAGATTCACCTTGACCTCACATTTCAGAGTTGTAATAACATCCTAAAATTTAAACTTGATCTTCCACATTACCTTCAACCCAACCTCCCTGTAGAGCTTATTAATATGATATTCTCTACTTCCTCTTTCAGAGGTTTTCTTTATTTCTGGTGTTTTAGGATTATAGACTATAGACTGTCACAGTGCAGTCTATAATCTATGTTGTTTGTTAGTTGCTGTCAAGTCAATTCCAACTCATGATGACTCTGCATGCCAGAGCAGAATTATAATATTAACGGAAGCAGATCGCCAAGCCTTTCTTGTGGTGTCTCAGGGTGGGTTCAAATGCTAACCTCTTGGTTAAGCAACAAGGTGTAAACCATTTGTACCACCTTATAAACTCCATAATCTCTCAGAAAGACCAAAAATAAGAAAAGGAAGGGGGCAAAGTGAGTTGTTGTCGTCGTTGCTGTTGTTTTTATGTACCATCAAGTTGCTTGCAACACATAGCAACCGTATGTACAAGAGCCCTAAACCCTGCTCTATCCTGTGCCAACCTAATTGTCTCTGACACATGTACCCCCATTACCCCAGTTACTGAATCAGTCCATCTCATTGAGGATCTTCCTCTCTTGCGCTGTCCCTCTACCCTTCCAAACATGATGTCCTTCTCTAAGGACTGGTCCTCTTTGTAACATGTCCAGACTATGTCAGATGAAGCTTCAGAATCCTTGCCTCCAAGGAGCAGCCCAGTTTCATTCTCTCTAGGATGAACCTGTTTGTTTTCCTAGCAGTCCATGGTATATTCAACACTCTACTCCAGCACCACAACTCAAAGACATCAATTCTCTTTCTATCACCCCTAGTCATTGTCCAGCTCTCTGACATATAGAAAGCAATTGTGAAGACTATGGCCTGGATCAGGCCCACCTTAGTCTCCAGTCTGATATTGTTGCTCTTCAGTGGGATTTTTTTAATAGATTAAAAGTATCAAAGAGTAAGGCAAAGGGGTCTGATACTAGCCTGAAGAAACAACAGGAAGAGCACCTTGACAGGAAGCCTGAAGTTTAAGAAGCCCCCATGGGTCATATAAGTAGTGGATCATTCATATAATAAAATTCTAGGCAAGCAACAATGAAGACAAAAGACATCTTACTGGTAGGAAAAAGTTCACTTAATATATTAAGTGGATTGAAATTTACAAAATCATGCATAATTCATTTTTGTTATATGCTGTTGGTCAGATCCAACTCGTTTCTGGCCCTCCAGCAGATTTTCAGATGCAGCACACTACACAGGAGGAGTCTGCCTGTCTTTCTCCTGCAGAGTATCTGGTGGATTAAAATTCTGTGCCTTTGAGTTGGCAGTGTAGCTCCTTATCACTAGGCCATCATAGTTCCCTTGTTATTAAGATAATTAATAATAAAATAACTTGAAATCTTTGCCTCAGATTGTCAATATCTGCCTCTAGAAAATGGATTCTAGTAGAATCATCACTTTCTCCACATTCAAAATATAGTTATAACTGTCATGCATGATGAGGAGAAAATATGCAGGAAAAATAATCAATACAGCATACAAAGAACTCTATAAAAATGTAACAAAATAGAAACAGTAATTACTTTTGAAATGTGGGAGATTATGAATCATTTTTAATACCAATTTTTTTAGTTTTTCATTTATAAGGGATATTAAGTATGCATTACTTTTGGAATAAGAACAAAACAATACAATCTGTCATTATTAGAATAAAAATCAGGAGGGATTTTGATTAAGGAAAAGCACCTTAATCAAGCATCCACTGCTTTATCATTTTATTTTACTCTCAGGATGACTGACTTTGGCCAAGTTCATTCACAAGAAGTCCTCTCCCGAGGCCAAGGGGGGACATGGAGTAGGGTGGGCATAAATCTGACCTGAAAGCTCTTCTCACCCACCCCTTACCTCCATACACTTTCTCTGTGTAGAAATATGGGAGAGTAGCTGTTTCTTGATTTATAGTCACAGATGCTATTGGTCAGTATACCTTGGGGAAAAAATACTAAACAGATTTCTTTTGTCCATTCTTTTATTTTTTTTTCTTTTGTCCATTCTTAAGGTTAAATGAATCTACTACTATTGAGTAGATTCTAATTCACGGCAATTCTCTGTTAGGTCTCCAAGGCTGTAAATTTATTTATTTATTTATTTTTTTACCAACTGCTTCTTTTTCCCCTTGAAATGACTGTTGGCTCAAGGCTCTGACCTTTTGATCAGCAGCCTAACTGTAACCCACTATGCCACAAAGGCTCTATAAATTCATCAAAACTCAACTCATTACCCTTGAGTAGGAACAGATTCATAACTGACCTTCCAGTAAATTTTCAGAAGCTGTAAATTACATGAGAGGAGATTATTTCTCTTTCTCTGGAGTAGCTGATGGTAGATTCTAACTGGCAAAGATCAGTACAAGATCTTTGAGTCTGCAACACAACTTCCAATGGACTATGCACCAGAGCTCTCTTCCTTAAATGAAAGGCTCTATTAATTACATAACCAAGGCAGAAGCAGCCAAGAAGTCAAAATACATGCTGCATTGGCAATATATGATATCAGGGACCTCTTTAAAGTAATAAAGAACAAAGATATCCATTTAAAGACTGGTACACTGAAATCAAACCATAGTATTTTCAATTATTTCTTTGAATCTAAGTGTTTGAAAATAAATGAGGAAGACTGGGCAGAATCAATGTCTTGGAATTTTTAACAAGTGAAGAGTATTGAACATATAATGGAATACTAAAATAACAAGTCTGTCTTGGAGGAAGTGCAAACATGGTGCTCCTTAGGGGCAAAGATAGTGAAACTCTATCTCACATATTTTGGGTATGCTTTCAGGAGGGAACAGTCTTTTAGAAAAGACATTCTGGGAAAGGCAGAGAGTCAGAAAGAGAGAGGAAGACCCTCAACAAGATGACACATTGATTGTAACATTAAACTAAGCAACACAGAGATTGTAAGAATGTCTCAGGATATGGCCAAGTTCCAATTCAAAAGGGAGTTATGAGTGCTTATCAACACAAAGGCACCTAACAAGAACAACTAATTATGCTAGGCCATCTGTTTGGTTGAATAAGAAGATAAATAGACTAACCAAGTGCATGTGATGGAGGTATGGGGGATTCAGGGAGAGCCATGTCTTCATTTTCACTCATTGTCATTGAGTGGACTTGCCTCATAGATGACCCTCTGGAAGGTTTTCAGAGGCTGTACATTGCATGGGAGCAAATTTCCTATTTTTTTTTCCTCCCTCAGAGCAGATGGTAGATACTAACCACTTGTCTTTAGGATGGCAGCATAACTAAATCCTTACCCACTAGGCCACCAGAGCTACCTAGGTCTTCATTAGTTCTTCCCCAAAGGCTTGGTTTCACCTGGGAAGAAGATTCTGAAGAGTCACCCTATTTTCTTGGTCAAACACTGGTAGCCTCCTTATGTTCTTGCTACTATTTTTTCCCTCGGTTTCAGCAAGACCTCTTACAGCATAAAGAATAAGAGAACCTCCTAGAGTGGGCACCAAATAGATTCTTGAGTAAGACCAAGAGGATTCTAATTTTAGCAATTCAAGAGACAGAAAATGAAGAAATCCATAAGTATAGGCTCTAGCTATCCAAATGGGTCCTATGGACATTCAGATTTAACTAATTGTAATGAGTCTTTGTGTTCATTCTCCAGAGTACCAGGGCTTCCAAGACAGACATTCTGGATATGCAATGGCATTTGGCCTCTCTGATTAATATAGGACATTCACAGAAGTTTGACTGTTGGACTGCCTGTTTTTCAATGTTTTTCTCCAAAACAGGAGACAGGGCTCCTAATCTTACCAAAGGAACCAAGGGAGTTCATGACATTCAGAAGCTTAATAATTTCAAGTGCACAGATCCTTCTAAAGGGAAAATAGTTTTGACTGTGAAATTACAGGATATGTTTTATCAAACGTAATGTCAGAGGCAGCACTTAATTTTGAAGTTTTGCTCAATGACTCAATTTCACTGCTGTCAGGAAGACAATGAGAGGTCACAGATGCAGCATAAAGGGAGGAACTTTAAACAATTAGGATAATTGGAACTTCCAATGAGATAAAGATTTGCATTAAATTAGAGTTAGAACTAAGTCTAAATGGCTTGATGAAAATTACCAAACCACTCAAAAGGAAGAAACCTTCACCCATCCCTTATTGTACACCACCCTCAGTCAGGAAACCAGAAGAAGGGTCTGCAGAAAATACTCTGTCACCCACATCAGAAACACCCAGGAAGGCAGAGAAAGAGGAGGGACAAAGGATGGAAAGCTGGACATTTCTGTCTTCCTTGTTGGGGCCATCGCATCCTAAAATGAGCAAAGTGTACAGTTATTGCTCATTCTCACTGAACTTCATGTTGTCTATCTCTACTTTAGATGGCAGTTGTAAAGGATTAAAAAGATTCAAATTCCATTTAGTCAAATTATGTCCCAGTGGAGATGTAACCAAGAGCACATTTCTTCAGTTGACATAAAGAAAAGTCAAAGTCGTAGGATGCTGTGCTTTGAACAGTCTCATTTGGAATAATGGCATGAACACTCGAAAGGACACCCATAGGGAGGCAACACATTTGCAGAGTAAGTGGGAAGGATCTCGAGGAGAACTGAAATCCCAAGGCAGCTCCAAATTAATTTACACCTTCATTTTCTGTCAGCTCTGCTAACCCTGACTATAGAAGCAGAGGCAGATTAAGGTCTCAGTTTAAATGAGATGTGACGTATAGCTTAGGAGAAGTAAAATCAGTCTTGATATCAGAAAGGCAATTAGAGCAAAATACAGTGGATATTACAAAGGAGATGCTCCAGAGTCAATGGAAGCTTCTACTACTCAAAGCTCTAGAAACTAGAATAAGTACTTAACAGTGACCTCTGGCTAGCAGCAAATTTTTTAACCTCTGTACCAGATCATATTCAATAGCAGCTAAGAGCTTCAAATAAGGTTGAGAACAGTTCTAACATGGAAAAAAAAGGTAAAGGTTTTTATCAAAGTAAAAATAAATGTATTTTAGAAGCTTCACCATTCTAAAATAGTGATTGACAGAGTTATTATTAGACACCTTCACGTCAGTTATGACTCAGAGCAACTCTGTAAACAAAGAACCTTGTCCTATGCTATGCCAGCCTCACAACCTGTAACACACTTGAACCCATTGCTGTAGTCACTGCATCGACCCACTAGGTTGAGGGTCTTCCTCTTCTTTGCCATCCTTTCACCTTACCAAGCGTGATGTACTTTTCAAAGGAATAGCCTCTCCTACCAACATGCCCAAAGCCTGTGAGATGAAGCTTCATCATCCTTTAATTCCAAGGAACAATCTGGCTTCATCTTCTCCAAGATATATCTGTTCTTTCAGCAGACCATAGATGTTCAGTGCTGTCTTCCAATACTATAACTCAAAGTCATCAATTTTTCTTCTGTCATCATTATTCATTGTGCAGCTCTCAGATACATAGTAAGTGATTGACAAGATCATGGTCTGAATTAGGTGCACCTTAGTCCTCAAATTAACATCATTGCTCCTCAGGAATTTGGAGAGATCCTGACAAGAGTTAAGTTTAGTGAAAAGAAAGATACCTAGATACATCTAGTCATATTGTTTTAGAACATAATAAAATTTGGATATCACATTGTCTGAGCAGAGTTGAGATTGACAGAAGTATTTATCATTTTAACTGAAATGTTATACTCATAAAAAATGAAAGATTGTATTGTATATTTTCAATATGTATTCTCAAAGAAAGACTATGAACTAGGCAGACCTGAAGGACCATTGCTGGGAATCATTAGCTTTTGTCCGTTTGTTCACTGGTTCATTCTTCAAATAAAACCTACCTTCAGAACTCATACCTAACAGGAACAACAGTCGTGAAAGGCTCACCCAAGGGACAATTCAATTTAAAAAAACATATTTGAGCTGCAATGAGATCACTGCTTACATATGAGGATTGAGGTCCCAGATAGAATGTTGTTGTTTGGTGCTATGGAGTTGAGTATAACTTAAAATGACCCCAATGAACAACATACCTGAACCCTGTCCTACCTGCACCATTCTCATCATCTTTTTCATACTTGAGCCATTGCTCAGTCATTGTATCAATCCATCTCTCAGGGGATTTTTCATCTTTTTTGCTGACACTCCATTTTTCATTGAGTTAGAATCTACTCTATGGTAGTGGACTTATTTAACCCAGAGAGCAGACAAAAGGAGTCAATTTAGTTCACTTTGCTCTACATTTCTAAGCATGATGTACCTTTCCAAGGAATAGTGTGATTTCCCTCTCTAAGGAATAATAGCTCCTGACAATATGCCCAAAGTATGTGAGATGAAACTTTACCATCCTTGCTTCCCAGAAGCATGCTGGTTTCACTTTGTCTAAATCATGTCTGTTCTCTTCTCCTGTCATCCCTGTTCATTGTTCAGCTCTCAGATGCATAGTAGTAGGTAATTATAAAAACTGTGGCTTGACTCAGGCACACTGACATCATTGCTTTTCAGACTTTGGGGAGGTCTCTGACAGCAGACTTCACAATGCTATACATGTCCAGATCTCCTGATTGCTGGTACCAAGGGAATTGATTGTGATCCAAGCAAGATAAAATTGTTGACCGTTTCAATCTTCTTTCCATCTACCATGAAGTTGTCTATTGGCCCACTGGTAATGAATTTTGTTTTCTTGATGTTGAGACGCAATCCAGTCCTATTTCCAGCAAGCAAGAGTGTGTCATTTGCATATAAAGAGTGTCTTCCCCCAATTCTGGTGCCACACTCTTCTTTATAAAGTCAGCTTCTGGAATGATTTACTCAGCCTATTGATGCATTCCTTTCTTGATTCCAAATCATGCAATGTTCCCGTGATCTGTTCAGATAACAGCTCCAGGTGGGTAGGGAATAAAGACATTGTTGTTGTTGTTGTTGTGTACCATCGAGTTAGAACTGACTCATGGCTGACCCTCTGGTGGGTTTTCAGAGGCAGGAGACTGCCCATCCTTCTGCCACAAATCAGCTGGTGTGCTTGAACCACGTGCACAGGTTCTTGCCACTAAGCCACCAGTGCTCCAATGAGGTTAGGAGAGGCAAATGAAAAGACAAAGCTAGAATAAGAAGAAGAACTCTGAAGTATTTTAAAATGGAGGAGGAGCAGAAGTAGAGTTGCATAGGAAGAAAATTACTCTACTTAAACCTTTTGGAGGATAATCATATCTATGGCAAAGGAAGTTGAGCAAGGGGCTCGGGAAATGGGAGCACTAACCAGGAAAGTGCACTACAGTGGACTGAGAAATATTTGGCCCTTACAATCAACATACATTAGAGATCAATTAGTGTGGTAACAGAAGGACTTTTCTTGTTTTAATGTATATGGAGAGTCCATAGGCAGTGCAAAACATTAAGTGTTCCATTACTAAGTGAAAGGATGGTGGTTTAAGTCCATCCAAAGGTACTAGGAAGGTCTGATGATTTGCTCCTGAAAAATCAGTCATTGAAAGCCTATGCAACAGTTCTCACCTGACACATATCAAATCACTATGAGTCAGAATCAACTTGCTAGAAACTGGTTAGGCTGATTATCGTATATAAGGCCATAGAAGCAATGGGTGTATGTAAAGTCAGGCAGGGAGAGGAATTTCTAGGGAGCACCATAAGTTAAGAAAATCCTAGAGAGAGGTGAAGTCATTGACAAGCCTTAAGAGAATGATCTTAGAAAATTGGGGAGTGGTTGCCCCTGAAAGAGCAAGTGCTAAGGAGAAGAGTTAATTAGTCTGGGTATATGAGAGATCCTGGGTAGTCCTGGTGGAAAGCATTTCCTCAGAGGGGTTAAAATAGAAGCCAAGGTTGATAGGAAGGTAAGAAAGAGGAGACAGTGAATCTACGGAATTGTATAGTGAAAGAAAGAAGGGTGGTAGATTATATAGGAGAATGAAGAGTGTGTGTGCATGCATGTTGTATATGTATGAAAGTGGGCAAACAAACCAGGAAGAGAGGCTCCATTTTTAATGGTGTAAATGAGTTAAGGGAGAGGAAGAATTCAGAAATAACTGGTGAAGCAAGGGCCTGAGGCAGAGGCTGACTGGCCTTCAATGCATGGTGGACAGATGAGTCTTATACAAAAGACATTATTCTTTGACATCAGGGACAAAGGTACATATTTCCACAAGAGCAATGATGTCAGTTTGAAGATCAAGGTGAACCTAATTCAGGCCATGGTTTCCTCTATCACCTTATATGTATCAGAGAGCTGGACAATGAATAAGGATGACAGAATTGATGTCTTTGAGTTGTGGTGCTGGAGAAGCCTATTGAATATGCCATGTACTGCCAAAAGAATAAATAGATAATGTCTTTGAGAAAGTGCTACCAGAGTGCTTATTGGAGGCAAAGATTGCAAATCTTCAACTTATATGCTTTGGGCATGTAGCTAGGTGACACTATTCATTGGAGAGGGATATCATGCTTGGAAAGTAGAGGGTCAGTGGAAGACCTCCAATGAGGTGGATTAAGATGGTGACTTCAGCAATGGGCTTCAGTGTTTCAGAGATGGTGAGGGTGGTATACATGAAGGCAGGGAAACATGACATGCATGCATTGGAGAACTGCTGGTGAACGAATCAGGGAGTGACACGCACTGGGCAAACAGGAAAGCTGAAATCTGAGTGAGTGTGAGTCCAGAACTAGAGACCTGTTATCGCTAGCCAGCGCCTGGAACTCTGGTCCTGACACCACTGGCCTGTGGCCAGAATGCTGCTCCTGACACACACCAGGAGCGATGCTAGAATTTGAGTGCGGTACTTTGGGGGGGTGGTGTCACTGCTATTTGGTTGGATCACGTGGGATGCCTTAGGCTCCATCAGAAGGCAGTGAGACAGGAACTCATTCTTGAAGAGTAAATCAAGGCTTCCTGGTTTTCCAATCAGGTCTCTGTGCTCTGCCTTGTGCCTCCTCATGTCCAAACCATCAACTGCCTTTAGCCCAGATTACCTTGGGCTACCCTAAGTGCGGCAGTTGTCTGCAGGGGATGCTGCTTCCAAAGGCCTTTACTTTATCAAACTGAGAGAAACACAGGCATGGTAGCTGCTCTACCCTCTTCTGGAGGTGGTGACTTCAGATCAAGAACATACTATCACCTCAGATATGAAAAAAATCTACCATAGCAATGTAACGTAGGAAGCAGGCTACCTAACTCCCTACACTAGATGTCACCTCAAAAAGTGACACAGTATCAATGGGTTTCCTGAAACCAAAAAGGCTGATGAAACTTTCTGACACAGAATTTAAAAGAACAATGATTGAATATCTTCAATGGGTGAAAAACAAATTTGAACAATTATAGGACACTGCAAACAAAAATCAGGAGGAGCTATAAAAATCAATCCAAAACAACACAGATAAAACAAACAAGGCATTAGAGGCTCATGAAATAGTATTCAAAATGGGTGACACTGGAGGACATTATGCTGAGTGAAATATCTCAGTCACAAAAGGACAAATACTGCATAGCGCCAATGTTATAAAATGGGACTGACATCAGGGTTGGGGGAAGACTGAGAAAGATGGGATAAATTATGTATACTGCATTGAAACAGATGAGGGAGAGAACTGTTTAAAAGGTATGCATGATTAGGTATTATTGTCATGACAGGAGTCCAGAAAGAAGGCTGCATAGTGAAGTGGACTTGGGGGATGGGATTCTCTAACAATGAAGAAATTTTTCTTTTACTTTTCAAAACGAAGGCTGGATAGTGGAGTGAACTTGGGGGAGGGATTGTATAATAATAAAAGATTTTTTAATTTTTTTTTTTTTTTTACTTTTCAAAGAGAAGAGCAAACTGGTGGGGAGGTTGGGCAGAAAGAAAAGTGCAACAATAAATGAATGGAAATCCAAAGTCTTTGTAAACTTTCATTTAAAAAAAAAAGAAGAAATTGAAAAAGTAATAAAACAACTTCCAGCCATAAAAAGCCCTGGACCATATGATTTTACAAGTGAATTTTATCAAATATTCAGAGAACAACTGCCACCAATTCTACATAGGGTATTTCATAAAATAGAAAAAGATGGAATTCTCCTGGACACATTCTATTAAGCAAACAAATCCTTGATACCAAAAGCAGGTAAAGACACCATAAAAATAGAAAACTAAGGCCAATATCTTTCATGAACATACATGCAAAAATCCTCATTAAAATCCTGGCCAACAGAATCCAATGATATATAAAAAAAAATAATAATACACCATGACCAAGTGGGATTCATAACATGTATGCAAGGATGGTTCAACATAAGAAAAACAATCAGTGTAATTCATCACATTAAAAAAGCAAAGAACAAGAACCACATGATCCTTGTCAACTGATGTAAATTGATGCAGAAAAGACCTTTGACAAAATACAACATCCTTTCCTGATTAAAACACTCAATGAAATATAAATAGAAGGAAATTTCCTAAATATAGTAAAAAGTACATATGCAAACTCGAGAGCCAACATTGTTCTCAATGGAGAGAAGTTAAAGGCATTCCCTTTGAGAACAGGAACTAGGCAAGGATGCCCACTATCACCTCTCCTATTCAATATTGTATTAGAAGTCTTAGCAATAGCAATAAGAGAAGGAAATAAAAGGTATCCAAATTGGCAAAGAGAAGGTAAAATTATATGCAGATGATATGATAGTATACTTCAAAAGCCCTAAGGATTCAAGAAGAAAACTACTGATAAAATGGAAGGATACAAAATCAACATGCAAAAATCAATTGGATTTCTCTACAGTGACAAAGAAAATGTAGAAGTGGAGCTAAGAATACCCATCACAATAGCTAATCACAAGATTAAATGTTGTTGTTGTTGTTACATGCCGTCGAGTCATTTTCGACTCATAGCGACCCTATGCACAACAGCCCTAAACCCTGCTCTATCCTGCGCCAACCACACTGCCTCTTACACAACCATCCCGATTACCCCAGTCACCGAATCAATCCATCTCATAGAGGGTCTTCCCCTCCTGCGCTGTCCCTCCACCCTCCCAA
>NW_006400041.1:2879853-2886920 GCF_000299155.1 Elephantulus edwardii | reverse complement strand
TCACCTCACAAGATTAAATACTTGGGAGTAAATCTAACCAGAAGCACAAAGGATCTATTTAAAGAAAATCATAAAACATAACTACAAGAAACAAAAAGAGACCTGGAGAAGTGGAAGAATATCCCTTGCTCAGGAATAGGAAGCCTCAATATTGTGAAAATGACAATTCTACCAAAGGTAATCTACACGTTCAAATGTAATCCCAATTCAAATACCAATTCCATTCTTGAATGAGATGGAAAAGGCAATCTTCAATTTCATCTGGTATGGAAATTGACCCCAAATAAGCAAAGCATTTCTTAAAAAGAGAAACAAGGTAGGAGGCATCTCACTCCCTCACTTCATATCCTATTACACTGTTGTACTGGTCAGTAATATAGCGTGACAGACACGCAGATCAATGGAATAGAATTAAGAACCCAGAAATCAGTCCATCTACCTATGATCAACTGATTTTTGACAAGGAGATAAAATCAGTTAAGTGGGGAAATAACAACCTTTCTAATAAATCTTTTTCCCCAGTCTATGGTTTCCCCTTTTACCCTGTGGGAGAAGTTTTTGGATGTGCATAGGGATTTGATTGTTAGAAGGTTTCATTCATCTATTTTATCAAGATCCACACCTCACTCCATACTCAAAAACTAACCCAAAGTGGATCAAGGACCTAGGACTAAAACCAAGGACTACGAACTTCATTACAGAAAAGCTTGGAATAACCCTAGAAGCACTAATCTACAACTTGAATAGTCTCCCAAGTATTCTGAAAGTCCTAGAACCAGGAGAGGATCAAACAGATGAATGAGACTTTCTAAGAATCAAATTCCTATGCACATCCAAAAACTTCTCCAACAGGGTAAAAAGAGAAGCCACAGACTGGGAAAAAATATTTGGTAATGACATGCATGATAAGGGACTTATATCTAGAATTTATAGAATAGTTGAATGCCACAATAAGATAAAGATAAAAAATCCAGTTGCAAAATGGGCACAGGATATGAACAGACACTTCACCAAAGAAGACATTCAGATGGTGAACAAACATATGAAGAAATGCTCAAAATCCCTAGCTCTAAGACAGATAACATAATGTATATGAATGATTGCATGAAATACAATGTGAATGAATATGTGAAATACAAAGTACATGAATGAAACACATTGTACATAAATTCTGTATGCAAACCATTATTTAAAAAAATTCTCACCACTAGACCAACACCAATATTGTGATAGATGGAGAAAAAAATGAACATTTCAGTTATTTGACTTCACTTGAATCTACAATCAACAACCAAGGTAAGGCAGTCAAGAATCAAAAGACATGTCACACTGAGGCAATTGGCTGTTAAAGATCTCTCCAAAGTCCTAAGGAGCTCTTCAAATAAAAAACGAGTTAAATTTAAAAACTGAAGGTACCCTTGATCCAAACCACGGTCTTTTTAATTGCTTCCTATGCTCTGAAAATAGATGCCTTTAGAGAGGTGGTGTTGGAGAAGAGTACTGAATATGCCATGATATTCAGACTCAACAGAATCAAGGATAATGAGTTGTTATCTTACACACTTTGGGCATATTGTCAGAAGAGGCCAGGCCTTCTAAAAAGACATCATGTTGGGAAAGGTGGAGGGTGAGAAAAAGAGAGGAAAATCCTTAACAAGATGGTTTGACACAGTGACTCTAACAATTGGCTTGAATAAATCAGAGATAGGCAGTATGGTGAAGGATAAGGCAATGTTCAGGTCTGTTGTTCACAGAGTTGCTATAAGTCATAGGGGACCTGGAAGCACCTAGCAACAACAGAGGTGGAGGATAAGCAATGGAGATAGAATAGTGTCTGTTGGCTTTAAGGCAAAGTGGATTTCCAAAGACAATGTTGAGTTCTAAGTGAAACTGAGGATGTCTCCTGGCGCTCTTCTCACAATTCTTGCTCAAAATCCACCTTTATTTTTTGTACTCTCTGACTCCAAGGCTTTTTGACTCCAGATTTGCTGCCATGCTTACCACGTACGAACTTGGGTTTGTGCCTGTCCTCCAGGCCTTAAGTTGTTGATTTGTCATAGCAAACTTTTCCATTTCTCAGGAATTACTAGAGCCTCAGAGAAAATTTGTTCACCATGCTTTAGGGCCTGAAGTCGCCTAACTACTACCCCCCAACACTTGCTTGGTCACAGAAAACCAGGCACAGACAGCACCTCACATCTACCTCAAAACAATGGGAGGAGGAAAAGGTTGATGTATTTCAACTGCAGCTTAATGTAAACTTTGTTTTATTGTTACACTTTACTAGAAGACCTTGAATCCTTACAAAAATATTTCCTTTAAATTCATAACAGGATTAAATGCTTTCTGAAGGGCCAGTAAAACAATATTGGATATGGGACTGCAACTAGATAAACAAAAGTCAGGTTAAGAGGTGTAATCCTGAAGGGAGAGTAATCATTGGATTATATTTTTAGCAGGAAGCCTTGAACTTGTGTTTTGTTCACCAAATATTTAGAGGTCGCAGATCACAATATGGGGAAGCATATTAAAAATACAAAGACAGATATAAGTAAAATTCTACAAGTGAAAAACTAAGTATACTTACATTTTTGGAGACTCTGATATTGGAGGTGAGTTTATATGAGAACAAGAGAGAGCATACTTGTTTTGGCTGATCTTAATAAGTGCACTCCGGGGGCAAAATTCCTGTAATATTAAGAGAGACCACACAATTTATATCATAAATATCCCCAAATGATATAATTTTATCTTAGCACAAATCATTCATTATAGCAGTTATGAATAATTTTCTGATCAGGATAGCAACTAGAAGAACATTTTAAATCCAGAGCAATGGCTAATAATTATTTGCAGAATAAGTAATCTTTGAGTATTCCTCCCCTTTTCTCTATCTTCAAGATCAACTGCCATGCCCATTCACATAAGCACTCAAGTGGAAGTGCATATGTGCATGTACACACACCAACACACACTCATAAGACTCTTCTCTGAATAACTGTAATCATTACCTCCTTTACTAAATGAACTCTGGATCTCATCACTATCAGAATCACCTTGCCATATCAGTTCAAGTTTCTAGGGGACTATGGTCAAATGAATAAATTCCAAAGTCCTCTCCTGGCTCTGAGGCTCTCTCTCTCTGAGGTCTTGGGTCAATGCCTCATCACTCCACAGCCACGGGAAAGGCTAAGGGTCATCTTATCAATATTACTGGATTTACTCCCCCCAAACCCCATTGCCTAGTAGACACCAGAAAACAGAAATAGTTCCCCTTCTGTGCCAATCTGTTTTCCAGGTATACTAAGTGATCCACTAAGACAATGCTATTTCCAGAAAATAAGTCATTCAGATAACTTAACAAAACAATTGTGCAAAACTTCTCTTCACCAGTGGAGGCACAGAGGAGGGTAAGACAGAGTGTCTGTGTTAGGGAGTTCAGGTTGAGGAGGAAACCAGAGTCAGGTAAGGAGAACACATTGTCCAGGGAATTCCAAAGGAGGTTATGAGCAGAAAGTGACAATGAGACGGAGTTTTTAGAGTGATAGAGACAATGCAGAACAAATAATCTGGGAGGGTGGGCTCTATGAGGAGGAGTGTGGCATTAGGATTGGTAGAAGACTCATCAGCAATCTGCATTACACAGGTGACACAACCCTGCTTGCTGAAACCGAGGAGCACCCGAAGCACTTCCCGCAGAAGGTCAAGGACTTCAGCCTTCAATATGGATTGAAGCTCAACATCACAAAAAGAAATATTACCACCCCCAGTCTAATTGTTAGCATCATGATAGATGGTGAAGAGATTGAGATTGTAAACAGCTTCAGTTTGTTTGGCTTCACAATCTATAATCTTGGTACCAGCAGCCAGGATGTCAAAAGACAAACTGCTTTGGGAAAGTCTGCTGCCAGGGCCATCTCCAGAGTACTCAAGAGCAACGATGTCAGTTTGGAGACTAAGGTGGGTCTGATCCAGGACAAGGTCTTCACAATTACATGCTATATATCAGAAAGCTAGATAATGACTAAGGATGATAGAAGGAGAATTAATGATTTTAAGCTGTGGTGCTGAAGAAGAGTATTGAATATAACATTGACTGCTATGAGAATGAAGAGGTTCATCCTGGAGAGGGTGAAACCAGGCTTTTTCTTGGAGGCAAGGATTCTGAGGCTCCGTTTAGGCATGTTGCAAGAATGGACCAGTGCTTGGAGAGGGAAATTATGCTTGGGAGCGTGGAGGGACAGCACAAGAGATGAAGACACTCAATGAGATGGATTGACTCAGTGACTGGGGTAATCAATGAGATGTATTGACTCAGTGACTGGGGTAATGGGGGTAGGTGTGTCAGAGACAATAAGGTTGGCTCAGGATAGAGCAGCAGGGTTCAGAGCTGTTGTACATAGGGTCACTATGAGTCGCAGGCAACTTGATGGCATATGACAACAACAACAACAGTGACCATGCATGGAAAGAAGATGAGATGGAAGTCCAAGAAGAGTTGAAATACTGGGGACTTGGAAAAGTCCTTTGCATTCGGGAGCTTTGCAGATGGCACGAAGCCCAAGTGGCAAAGGGTTATATAGAGGTTTTGCTAGTCATGGAAAGTAGTTAGAACTTTTTCTTGAGGATGTGGGGAGAGTGTGATGGGAGCAAATAAACAGACAAATGGTATAATCAAATTTATAACCTGATAAAATTTTTCCCCAAGACTTTTAGGAAAAAATATATAGGACACTATAGTTTTGACCTCAGCATAATGTCCTCCAGGCTCCTTCATGTTGTATAATATTTTACGAGTTCATGATTTTTTAGTGCTGTTGTGTATTCCATTGTGTGAATATACCCAAGCTTTTCTATCCATTCAATTTGTTGATGGGCACTCAAGTAGCTTCCTTTTCTTTGCTATTGTGAATAATGCGGCAATAAACATGGGTGTACATACATTGCTTTGAGTTTTGGCTCTGGTTTCTTTAAAGTATATTCCCAGTAGTGGAATTGCTGGGTCAAATGGTATTTATATTTCCAACTTTTTGAGATAGTGCCAGACTGCCTTTCATTGTGGTTGCACCAGCAATGAATAAGGGTTCCAATCTCTCCACAAACTCATCAGCAATTGTTATTTGCTGCCCTATTGACCTTTGCTAGTCTTACTGGGGTGAGATGATATCTCATAGTTGTTTCTATTTGCATCTCTCTTAGAGCTCGGGATTTTGAACATTTCTTCATGTGTTTGTTTGCCTTCTGAATGTCTTCTTTGGTGAAGTGTCTGTTCATATCCTGTGCCAGTTTTGTGATTGAGTTGTTTACCATTTTCTTGTTGAGGTGCTGGTTGTTGTTATGTGTACTGTAGAGTCAGAGCTGACCCATAGCTGACCCTCTGGTGGTTTTCAGAGGCAGTAAATTGCATGAGAGGACACGCCTCCTGTGGAGCAGCTAGTAGCCTTCGACACCATGCTTCTTGCACTCAGCCACCAGAACTCCTGGAGAATTTTATAAATTTTAGATATAAGTCCCTTATCAGTACGTTATTGCCAATTCTTTTTCCCCAGTCTGTGGATTTCCTTCTTGCTCTGTTGGAGAAATTTTTTATGAGCATTGCTATTTGATTCATAGAAGGTCTCATTCATGCATTTTGTTCTCTCCTGGTTATATATTTTTCATTATACTTGGAAGTCTGTTCATGCTGTAGATTGGGGCTTCTACAATTCTTTCTAGCTTTTTTCTCTCATTAATTTTACAGTCTTTGGTTTTACTCCTACATCTTTGATTCACCTTGAGTTGGGTTTGTTTTTTTTTTTTTTTATTTAGTGTGTGGTATGGGTCTTGCTAGTTTTCTTCAAATAGTTTTCCAGTTTTGCCAACATCATTTACTAAAGAGACTGTCATTTCTCAGTTAACTGATTTCATCTCCTTGTCAAATATCAGTTGCCCATAGGTGGATGAGCTGATTTCTGGGTTCTCAATTCTCTTCCATTGATCTACGAGTCTGTCACTGTACCAGTATCATGCTGTCTTGACCACCTGAACAGGACTACACTAAAATGTAAAGCTTCTTTACCAATAAAGTTTCCATAAACCAAATTAAAAGATAAGCAACACACTGGTAGAAGAATACTTGTACTCTTTATTATCAAGAATGACTACCCAGAAGACAAATCAGTAAAGAAAACAAAATTATCAAAGAGAAAATATAAGTGCTTAACTAATGCCTGTTGCATGAGTGAAAGTGTGGAGAGTTGATAAATATAACCAAGCTGCTGTATCTCATTCACCAGGAACAGTGCAGAAGGAGAAAGATTAAAGAATGGTGTTAATAACTACTGAAGCCGTTCTCATCACTACTTTACAGAAAACTGTGTCTCAGACCTGAAACTAGATTGCTACATAAATCTCTTAAAGTCTCAAATTGCTATGTTTCTTCTCTTTCTCTCTGTGTACACACACACACACACACACACAGAGTTATTGTTGTGTGACATTGAGTTGGAGCTGACTTATAACTGATCCTCCAGCGGGCTTTCATAGCCATCCTTTATATATATCCATAGTCTTCGCAATCACTTGCTATGCATCAGAGAGCTAGATAATGACCAAGGATGACAGAAGAAGAATCAACCCCTTCAAGTTGTGGTGTGGAAGAAGAGAACTGAACACACCATGAGCCTCCAAGAAAACAAATAAGTCTGTCTTGGAGAAGGTGAAAACAAGTTTCTCCTTACAGGCGAAGATTTTTTAAGCTCCGTCTCACATACTTTAGGCACATGGCCAGGAGGAACCCATCCTTGGAGAAGGACATCAAGCTTGGGAGGAGGGATAGCGCAAGAGAGGAAGACCCCAGGTGAGATGGATTGATACAGTGCCTAGGGTAGTGGGGGTAGATAGAGTCAGTGAGACTATCTCAGAAGAGGACAGACTTGTTGTTTTTTGTTGATTGCTGTCAAGTTGAGCACGACTCACAGTACCCCATGAACAAAATGCCTGAAGCCTTTCTATAACTATCATCTTTTCTTTTTTTTTTTTTTTTTTTCTTTTAGTTTTGTGTTTTATTTATTTAAGTTCAGGCCTTG
>NW_006400041.1:2861970-2879616 GCF_000299155.1 Elephantulus edwardii | reverse complement strand
TTTTTTTTTTAAATTTAGGTTGTTTATTTTTCATTTCAATGAACATCTACAGAGATTTTGGAATTCCATTCATTCATTGTTGCACCCTTCTCCCCGCTTGTCACTTTGGCGACGCAGCTGGGAAAGCTCCACCTTCAGATCGTCCAGCTGTTTTAACAGCTCCTCCTTCTTCTTTCCGCGAAGGTGCCGAGCCTTGATTTTGGCCATGGCTGAGCGACAGAACTTGGATGCCGCCTGATCCAAGCCCAAGAGAAAGACAACTATCATCATTTTCAAAGTTCACTGAGTTTCCAGAAGCATGCTGTTTAGGAAGTGGACGTCACTCCTACTTCCAACAACATACATATATTTACTTATATTTTCTGCCTTTTCCATAAGTGATAAAACTGAGGGTCAAAGATGAGAAGCAACTTCCCTGCCACCAAAGGATATATTTATATTAAGAAATCTAGTTGCAGATATTTTATTATTGCTGTAAAATCTCTGCTCCTTCTGCTTTGTTCTATGTTATGTTTCCTCACCAGGCCACACTCCTGGCTCCCCTTTGGGTGGCTCATAGTCAAGTGTGAAATGAGGAATCAGTTGGTGGCATTCCTGATACAGGGACAGCAGAAAGAATGCACATGAGAGAAAAGTTGAGATCTTGAGTTTGAGATGCCTATGGCTTGTTCAGAGGTAGAGGCCTAGTAGAGCCCACTTAGAAAGGTAGGTATAGTTGGCATGTAGGGCAGGCATGAAATGGCTATCACTGGCAAAAAAATTCTCCAAGATGGCCCACCATGAATGGTCATGAGGAGGCAGAAAGGGAGAGGCCTGGAGTAGCTTGAAGAGAAGCCAGCACCTATGGAACTATTAAAGGAACTTAAACAAGGCAGAAGCAATCTGAGAAGTAGGAAGGGAGATATAGTACTACTGCAAGAATCCCAGGATGGCACTGGTGCTACTAGGGCTGAGCATCCCAGATGTGGAATCCTGTAGCTCCATCAGATGGAGTGAGAGTCAAAGACTATCAGTGCAGGAGTATGTGGCCATGACGATCTTAGTCAGGGCAGGTGGTATGCTGTACAAAGCTCAGAATCCAAACTAGAGGGAAGATGTAGATACAGTGAGGAAGTGGCTCCTTCATGACATTTAGCAGTATCAGGAGGAACTGAGTATTACCCAGAAAAGGGGCAAAAATTAAAACAAACAAATAAAACTAGCTTCCTGCCTAGCCAGAAGCTAGCAGAAAGTTCACTGCTAAATGAAGATCAACTTACTTTCCGGTTGTTGCACTTCAAAACTGTGTAGAATTTATCTTCTGGCACATCCTGATTTGGAAGTGCTATGACAATAGCAGGGACATAGAAGTCAAATCCTTTGGGTATCACAATTTTGGCAAATACATAATCTCCAACCTGTAGATAAGGACATATGTCAAAGCAAGTATTAGCTTAGAGAGGTTACAGACAATTCGTAACAATACTCTAAGATGATGAAGAAGTACTGAGCCTAAAATCCAAATATGAGTGCTGTGGTTTGTTTTTTCAGGGTTTTTTTCTAGTCTATTAAGCATACTTAGTAAAGAGAAACTAGTTTCATTCCTTTCTGGACTCCTTGAGAATTCTGGAGGAAGCTGCTTTTTCAGGAGACCTGACAGAAGTGGCAAAGGATTCAAGGGACAATGAGGAAAATGGTGAGGGTCTAGAAACCACGAAGGAATCTGAAGTGTTTAACATAACAACTAAGGAGGCATCTTCCAGAGACCTGACAGGATGGCTGAGGACCGACCAGACAGGAACAGAGCAGGTTTGTTCAGTGCTGTTCCCAAGTCTTCAGCTACGACTTGTGGGGAAAGTTACCAAGAGACAGCCTCCCACAGTAAAGGGCTCAAGTGGATAATGTTAGCAAATCCTTGTGTTGACAGGTGTGAGGACTCTTCAGGGCCAAGGCAGAAACAGCACCACACAAACATCCTGACTTTCCGCCTGGCTCACACTGTCTGAGAAACAAAGAAAGTGGAGCCCTAGGAGACATTCCCCCACATTGCCTTAGAGGTTGGTTACTCCTCAGCCTTGGTATGGGGAGGAAGATAGCAGGAAGTGGCTTGACAGCCATGCCCAGTTTTTATGGGTTTATAAACAGAGGAGAACATTCCACTCTGGCTCATCTGTGAACTGAAAATTAGGGGCTAACTGTATTACTCTGGCATCAGCTGACGACAACATCAAGACAAGCACTATCTGGTTCTATTGTAGTTAGGGACTTGATTGTGAACCAAAAGAATGGTGAACTCGTCTCATGGTACCACAAGAAAGACATGGTTATTTGCTCACTTTCAACATAAAGACTACAGCCTAGAAAATTGTATAGAACCCTTCTACTCTGTCCCATGGGGTCGCTACGAGTTAAAATGGACTAACTGGCAACACACAACAGCTGTCCTTGCTATTAGGTTAATTTTAATAGAACATTTTGCTATTACAAGCATTAGAATAAAGTTGCACTCATAGCTCACAGCAACTCCCTTCCCCCAGCACCTACAGTTGTCTTGTGAAACACAAGCCAAGTCCACACAACCATGAGCTACATAACAGGAAGTCCGCTGATCTGATTTACAAGCAAAGACAATGCCACACAATGAATGAGTCACAGGATTAGGAAGGAGCCTGGAAATACTGCTCTGGTCCCAACACAGGCTTCCCAGAGAAGCAACTGGGTGCCCAGCAGAGTACATGAAACTGTGGTCTTGCTATCCACTGTTATTCAAAATACTGTGAATGGTAATGAGTGGTCATTGGTACAGGTACCTGGAGCATGGGGCAGGGCATGGCGCCTCCAATAGGTGTGATGAACGAGGTGGGCACGACTTTGGTGTCTCCATACTTGAAGCCCACCAGTGCATGGGTAGGACTCACACACTTCTTCACAACGCCTGGAATGATTAGGAGGGAAAAAAAACGCAAACAAACCTATAAAGGCAAATTTCTACTTTTTCAAGTTTGCTTCATCCTATTTACAGTATGGCCCTAAATGATGACACTTTGACTGTTTAAATAAGTGTTCTCTTTGATTTCTCTTCTGGGTAAAGAGGTCTGATGCACTAGGGCTGAACAGCTCAAAATGGATTAGCACAGTGCTTGGTCAGGAGCACACACAGATGAGGGAAGTTGAGAGCATGTCTGTGGCTTGTTCACCAGCAACCATCTTATTGGGCATCAGTCCTGAAAGGGCAAACCCTCACTCTGGACACCTCCTCTCCTCTTCCACTCATCAGATTTCTTTATTCTATTCCCATTACTTCTGTAGAACATAGGAGAGATGTTAAATTAAAAAAGTAAAATAAAATATAAACTGAAAGGTAAGTAAGTTGGACAGTTCAGCTTCCCTCAAATATGTTGTTTGTTGTTGTATGTGCCTTTGAGTCGCTTGCGTCTCATAGCGACCCTGTGTACAACAGCCCTACACCTTGCTCTATCCCTTGTCAATCTTACTGTCTCTGACACGCCTATCCCCACACCCCAGTGACGAAATCAATCCATTTCACTGAGGGTCTTCCTCTTCTGCACTGTCCCTCCACCCTCCAAAGCATGTCAGACGAAGTTTCAGAATCCCTGCCTCCAAGGAGCAGTCTGGCTTCACCCTCTCCAGGACGAACTTGTTTGTTCTCCTAGCAGTCCATGGTATATTCAATACTCTTCTCCAGCACCACAGCTCACAGGCATCAATTCTCCTTCTATCATCCCTAATCATTTTCCATCTCTCTGAAGCATAGCAAGTGATTGCAAAGGCCATGGCCTGTATCAGGTGCATCTTAGTCTCCAGACTGACATTGTTGCTTCTCAGGTACCTTGGAGAGGTCTCTGACAGCAGACTTTCCCAATGCAATTTTTCTTTTAATTTCCTGGTTGCTGGGGCCAAGCAAACTGAAGCTGTCAACAATCTCAATTTCTTCACCATCTATCATGATGTTTCCAATTGGCCCAGTGGTGAGAATCTTTGTTTTCTTGATGTTAAGCTTCAGTCTATATTGAAGGCTGCAATCCTTAAACTTCTGCTGCAAACCCTCAAATATACAACCAAAAATTTTTAAAAAGCAAGGAGGTGTGTTTTTTTTAATTCCTAAAGCTCAAAAAGATTTCTTTATATACTCAAAGATTTTATTATAATAGTGTTAAAAAAGAAAAGACCTGTGTTGAGATTCATATTTTTTTGTTATTTTTATTAGTTGAAATTCATTTCCCATTAAGACAGGACTCTGAGTATTAAGAGGAAATTTTGACATGGAATTTTCAAATGGAAGTGACAGCTGCATATGGAATGCCACCCAGAGACAAACATGTATATGTTCTCACTTGGCTCCCAAAGGTTCTGTGTCTGCCACTCTCTAACACTTGCCTTGGCAATCCTCCATGTCCTTTCTATGGCAGAGAGACAGCTGTGAATTGTCATCTTGAGTCCATGTTTCTCGTTTTAAGTGGCCAAATTTATGAAATAGCACAGATACACACACACAATGAAAAATAGTTTTTGCCTTTGAGTGGGCTAAAACATTAAATGCGTTTTGCAAAATGTCTTTAAACATTATCCACATGTTTTCCAGCATAAACTGTCTCTGACATTTTAATCAGAAAAAGGAATAATGCTTTTTAGAAATCACTTCTAATATGAAAACAAGTAAGGACGACTACTCCCAGTAGGATGAGGAACCCTGGCGGTTTAGTGGGTTGTGTGCTGGCCTGCTAAGTTGAAGATGACAGCTGGAATCTATCAATACCTCTGTGAAAAACAATCCCCTCCTGTAGAGATTGATAACCTAGACATTTAATGGAGAGTCTCTTAAGTCAAAGTAAAATCCATGGTAGTGGATTTTTCTCCACAAAGAAGGATGGGTAATCTCCTCTCATGTAATTTACAGCCTCCACAAGCCTCCTGTTGGGTCAGTTACGAGTTGGGTCTGATTCAATGGCAATGAATTTAATGTTTTTAGTAGTTGTTGCTGTGTACCATCAAATCAGAACTGATCCATAGCTGACTCTCCAGTGGTTTTCAGGGGTAGTTAATCACGTAGGAGATTGACCATCTTTCTGCCGTGCTGCAGCTGGTGGATCTGAACCACATGCCTTTGGGATTGTAGCACAGCTTCTTAACATTAGGCCACCAGAGTTCCCTTCTTAAGCTGGAATGGGAACAATTTGTTGTTGTTATTAAGTTCCATCGAGTATGACTCATAGTGACCCAATGAACAGATCTGAACCCAGTCCTGTCATTATCTCAAACATGCTTGAGACCATCTGCTGCAGTCATGATATCACTCCATCCCATTAAGGGTCTTCTTCTCTTTCGCTAACCCTCCACCTTTCCAAGCATGATGCTTCCTAGCAAGGAATATGCTCAAAGTATGTGAGGTGAAGCTTCACTATCTTTGACTCTAAGGAGCACCCTGGTTACACTCTCTCTAAGAACTATCTGTTTGTTCTTTTGCCAGTCCAGTTCAGCAGAGAGCTGGAAAGACTATGGCTTGAATCACGGAGCAATTTACAGCCTCAAAAAACCTGCTGTTGGGTAAGCTATGAGTCAGGTTCAACTCTACTGCAATGTGTTTGAGTTTTTTATGAGTAGGAGCCCTGATGGCATAGTACACTATGTACTATGTATTTGCTAACTGTAAGGCTGGCAGTATGAACCCACCAGCTGCTGGCTGAGATAAAGATGTGTTAATCTCCTGCTTTAAAGATGATGTTGGCTTAGTGGATAGAAAGTGATGCTACCAAACCAAAGGTGGGTGATTTTAATCTGTGGTCCTCAGGCCTGGTTTTAATTGTTTTTTGTCAAACACTCTTCTAAGTATAGCACTGGTGTGTCCATTTGCTGTACAGAGGTAACTTGTGGTTGCTGTGATGCTGAACACTGTGACACTGATGTGTCAAATGCAATAATGGCTACCCATACTGGACAGTGTTTGGTGGAGCTCCCCGATTAAAACAAGCTTGGAAGCAGGAGTGGCATTCACTTCCGAAATGGCTTGCCTCCGGAAACTCCACGAACATGGAGAAACAACAAAAGTTGTACAAGTGTTCAGGTCTTTTGTTCATAGGGTTGCTATGAGTAGATACAACTTGACTGCACTTAACAACAACAACAACAGCAAAAGATGTACTGACTCAGAAACTCAATGAAAGGTTTTCCATGATAAAAAAAAGCAACTAAAGAGCAATGGATTATAGGTTTTTACTTTACTTCTAGTAGGAGGAGTTCTGGTAATGCAGTAGTTAAGAATTCATCTACTAGTTTTAAGGTTGGTAGTTTGAATTCACCAGCCACTTTGTGGGGAAAGAGGTGAGGCAATCTGCTTTTATAAAGATTACAGCTAAGGAAACATGGACCAGTTTGACCTGTCCTTTAGAGTTGTTATGGGTGAGAAACAGCCCTATATCAATAGATGAGAGGTTGCTTTTGTGTACTGTTGTCAGAACCCACCCATAACTGACTTTTCAGAGGCAGTAAACCCCATCTTTCTCCCACAGAGTACCTGGTGGATTCAAGATGGGTACCTTTTCATTGGTAGTAAAATACCTCTGGTAGTCTAGTGGTATGAAGTTTCTCTGCAATCCCAAAGGCATGCAGTTTGAATCCACCAGCTGCTCCATGGGTGAGGAATGAGCAGTCTCCACTACAGCACTGTGCTGCAGTGGACAGGAACTGGTTAGTGTCATATCTGGAAGGTAAGAATTCTACCTCTGAACTACCACTAGCCCCTCCCTCCAGAACATGTTTGCAGAATATTTCACTGCAATCGCATAGTTCTTTCAATTATATTGTTGTAAGGTGCTGTTGAGTCAAGTACGATGTATAATGACCCTATATCAAAATATCTGAACCCAGTTCAATCTTGTGCCACCTTCACACTTCCTGACACACAAGAGCCCATTATGGAAGTCACCTTGTCAATCAACCTGGTTGAGGGTCTTCCTCTCCTTTGCTGAGCTTTCACCCTTCCCAGCCTCATGTCTCTCTCCAAGGAATAGCCTCTTCTAGCAAGATACCCAAAGTATGTGAGGTTTTCCCACCTTTGAATTATATGTTCCTTTTTTTTGGTATAATCACTAGAAATGTGAAACTTTTCTATCTCCAGAAATAAGAGCAGTTTTTTACACACTGACTTTAAAACCAGCTTTAATGTGTTCCTTGTTGATGGTGCTGTTTAGGACTAGAGGGCTCAGATTAGGCTTGCCCAGTTATTGCTCAAGACCTGAACATTCTTCTTGCTTCTACTGCTTATGTCTTGATTTTTTATTTTTATTTTTTTCTACGGTGATTTTATTGTAACAGAGAAATCAAGCTGCAGTAAATCTACATGATTAGAGCAGATGGTGGTCATCTTTTCCAGGGGGAAGCCTGAGCCTGACTGGCACACACACTAAGTTCAGCACCCCATGTCTCCTGGTGCTGTGAGCTGCCTGCTTCACCCGGGGTGAGTAACTGTACATCCACTCTCAGCCAAGATAGGACAGGTCTCTATCGGCAGAGGTGGTGTTCTGACAGAGAGAATGAAACAATGATTGGAGAGGAGGTGTAAGTCAAAGCGCACGCCTCTATTATTCTCTACTGGAGGAGATGGCAAGAGCATTAAATGATGTTCTTCATTCTCAAAATCAATCCTGATAGAAGGGGGTCAATAGACTGGAAGAAAATCTAGGCTGGCATAGACAAGTTAAGGTTTTAGGCTAATGATGATGGATCTTTGTGTCAGAGGAAAAGAAAAATGAATGATAAGGATTACGAGGGGAGATTTCAACTGCCTACAGGTGGTAAAAAGGAGAGCCTTCCTTTTTAAATAAGACAAGGAAAAGGTCTATTTTATTATCTTTGACGTACCAACAGAGGACTCAGTGCATTTCATCAAACACGATTTCTGAACGGTGCTATCTTTAGGAAGGGCAAACACAAAGCCAACTAACCAATTGCTAATGTCAACACTAGGTCTTCTCACAAATTCTCTCATATGTGTTATTTCTCATGTTGGTGAACAGAGGAACCCTTAGCATGCAAGGTGCTCAAGTTAAAGCTTCTGAAATATTGCAATGGTGTGAATGACAGATTTTTGGCTCTGACTTTCTTACACATGTAAACTCTTTTGGGAAAGCTGGAGATAAAAGGATTGGGGTGGGTGTGGGGATAAGGGGGAGAAGAGTTTGGTTTTGGAGCCACAAATGTCCAGCCACCAGCCACCGATGCCTCTGCCCTATTTCACTACATGATCTTTTCAGGGAAACACATTCAATGGCTGAATGTTAAGTGTTGTGGTTGAAATAAACAATCTGCTAATCATCACCCACCCTCCCCGGTCTCCCTTGTGCATCTCACAGCAGAGGCTGAAAACGGACAGGCTGTCCCTGTTCCTTCCGATCAGAGAAATTACTTGGTGACCTCGTGAATTGCATGGGCAAGGTAGCCCACATTGCCAGAGGTGACAACTGCCACGAAGATGTGGCCGCCCTTGGTCATGTAGATGGAGAATTCTTTGGTGAGCCGCTCCACCTGCTCGGGCTTGAGCCCCGTGAAACAAAATATGCGGATCTGGTCAGTGATGTGCTGCCAGTTGTGGGAGGAGACCTCCTTCCTGAGGTTGGACACCAGCTGGGTCCGCATGCTAATGATGCGGTGGGCCATGCCTTTCACTTCCTGCGGTCAGAATAGTCGAGTTAATCTGGGCTCCGTTGAGAGGAGGGTTGGAATACATTGGACGGATCAAGATTTTCAACTGTGATTCCACCCTTTTGGCCGTATCAGCATCCGCACACACCATGGTGAAGGCCCCTACATGCTCACCGTATAAGCCCATGTTCTTGGCGTACGACTGGCAGAGACAAACATCGATGCCCTGTTTGATGAAGTGGCGTATGGCCCAGGCATCCTTCCACTGCTCAGGACGAGGGTCCACTCCTGTGGGGTTGTGATCACAGGCGTGCAGAAGAACACTTTGCTCTGGCATTTTCGAAATGTCTTCGATAGCACCTGTTAAGTCAAAGCCACAAGTCTTGGGGTCGTAGTATCGATAACCGCCAGCATCCCTGAAGATGGACGTGTGGTTCCCCCAGGACGGTTTGGGCAGGAAGACATCTCGGCTGAACTTAAAGAATCTTTGCAGAAAACTAGCTCTAATCCTTAATGCCCCGGTTCCAGAAATGGTCTGCACGGTGATATACCTGCCACTTGTCAACACCTCGCTGTTTTCACCCAGGGTCAGTTCTGCAGACGCCTTACAAAAGTCTGCCAGTCCTCCAATGGGGAGGTATTCCCTGTCCAGATTTTTTGCAGTAATCTGAGCTTCTGCCTTCTGGACACTAGGAAGCACGTAAGGCTTTCCGTTATCGTCTCGGTAGGCCCCAAACTCCCAGGTTCATCTTTCTGCTGTTGGTATCTCTCTCAAAAGCTTCTGTGACTCCCAGGATGGGATCTGGGGCCCCATCTCCACGTGGGCCCACCAAGAGCTGGCTCTGGCAGAAGCCTAGGCGGTGAGGCCTGGGTAGAAGGCTGCGGCAGCCCCGGAAAGGACACGACCAGAGTGAATCAGAGCCATGGTCGGGGAGGCAGGAGGGCAGCAGCCAGAGGCAGGAGGGCAGCGGCCAGAGGCAGGATGGAGCTAAGGACAAGTAAGTGCAAACAGCACAGTGCGGGGTCATGTCATGATATTTTAAAAAAAAAATCTTCTAATTTTGGCTCTAAACCCTCTGCTCCCCCCACCAGATGAATAACAGAAAGTCTTTTGCATTTTCCCATCATCTAGGGATGTTGCTGGTTAAAAGACTGAGCTGTTCTGCTTTTCTCTGGAACTATGGCCGATAAACTGATCTGAAGTCCTAACCCAGCAATTTGGAATCCAATATATTTCAGTACTATTATTTGCACGTCAAATTAGTCTCGGATCAGCTTCTAACAACTCAAATTCAGTAAATAAAAAGCTTCTCAAGCAGTATGGTTTGCAACAGTCATGTGTCAGCAAATTCGACTTCAGAGATTTGCCAGCCCTTCCTTGTAAAGAGGGTTCCCCGCCCACCCCAGCATAGGAGCTCATTCCAAATGCTCAGATCAATACTTATTCCCAACCAATTAATTTTAAGGCATAGTCACCAGATTTGAAAGAAAACATTCCAGTTTTCAGTTCTACATACATGTCTGCTGGGAATAAAAAAAAAAAACAAAAACGAACCCACAACAAACCTTGCTGGTGTATTTTTTACATGTCTTCCTTAAAATAAAGATTTAATTAAATGTAATTGAATGTATTCTTATTCATTGTTGTTAGGCACTATTGAATTAGTCTTTAACTGATGGTTAATGGATACCACTTGCTCTATTTCTAAACTAACAGCCTATTTTTTGCCTTATAGATCCCCCCTCAGGTCCTCTTTCCCCCATAGATTTCTTCCTAAAATTCCAATGACCATTTCTGTACTGAAGCTCCACAAAGGTGGAGCTCTCCTCCCCACATTATAAGTATCTAGTTGCCTCTCTTGACATCTTCAGTTGGGTAGCTCTCATATTCCTACAATTTATTATGTCCTTGATAAAGCCTACATTCAACCCTGCCCACAGAACCATCTCTGTGAAGATGACACAACTGTCTACTTTATGGTTTAAGCCTGAGACCCAAGATCTTCCCTGCCCACTCCTCCTCTCTCCCTTCATCACTCCTCCTCAGTCAATCACTTAATCTTATTGAGGCCATATTTACATACATCAGTGTTTTCTCCAGTCTTGGAGAAAACACTGCCATTATTGCTGGTAACAACTACCTCCTAACAAATTTCCTAACCATCAGTCCTGTATCACTACCAAATCCACATCAAATACATATTTAGTCTTTATATACAGCAAGGATATACTGCAAGTATGATTGTATTTTGCCTTGCTTTGAACAATACTTCTCAATGGCCTTAAAGTTCAAACTTAAGATTAATTATAAAACAGTCCTCTATTCCCCTTTGAAAAGCTTTACTGTTTTTACCCTTCAATATGGAGTTCTGGTGGTCTTGTGGCAAAACCCTGTGCTGCAATTCTGAAGGCATGCAGTTCAAGGCCATCAGCTACTCCGCAGGGGAAGGATGGGCAGTCTCCTCCTGTGCAATTAACTGCGTCTGAAAACCCACTGGAGGGTCAGCTACATGGGTCGACTCTATGGTACACAACAACACTATATTCTAGGGACTCTGGTGACTCGTAGTTTGCCTTCAAGCCGGAACCAACTCATAGCTGACTCTCTAGAGGGTTTTGAGAGGCAGTAAATTGCATGGGAGGAGATTGCTCACCCATCTCCTTGTGGAGCTGCCGGTGAATTCAAACTGCATGCCTTTGGGATTGCAGCACAGCTTGTCATAAAGAATCACACTGCTAACACAAAGGTATGAAGTTCAAATCCACCAGCTGCTCCACAGGGGAAAGATGGGGAATCTCTCTTCCTGTGATTTATTGTCTCTAAAAACCTGCTGGAGTGTCAGCTATGGGTTTGGTTCCAACACAAGGGTGCGCAGCAACAACACTGTATTCTAACTCCTGTATAACTCTCTTCTATTTATCCAGATATATTGTTTTTCCTCACCCCAACACATATTCATATACAGTACTGCCACTTTCTCCAAGACTTTTCCCCTCTACCTCTCATTGAACTCCATATGTTTGATTCTTTCAGAAATCAAGTCTTCAGAGCAGTCTTGTGAAAACCACTCAGATCCAGCCACCCGGGCCACTCTGCTAATTCCTCCAGTAAGTCATGTCTAACTTCACTTCAGGCCTCTGTTCCACTCTTTACTATATTCAAACTATCTCCCCTAGATAATCTTACATAGCTTGTTGCTTGTCCTAAAAACTTTCCTCATCTTCACTTTTCCAGGCAGCTCTTCCATGACCAACATATTTAGAACTGTGATCTTCACCCTGACATTCTTGATGCCTTCTTTTCTATCCTGTACTGTCTGACTTACTACACATTCAACTTACTTGACTGCTTATTGATTTCCCTTATCTCACTAGGCTGTAAACGCCATGAAGATCAACATATTGGAGGACATTACATACATGGAACACAGTAGGTATATAGTAAAAACTTGTTTACTAAACAAATGAGAGGTTAAAATTAAGATTTTTCTGAATTTTTGTCACAAATATGAGGAAAAAAACATCATCATCACCAAACAATTTGAGAAGTAGAATACATCAGTTTAACTAATGAAATGTCAGTGTTGTAGGGAAAGTAGAGTTGGATAACTTATGATCTCCAGTACTAGCAAAGGAATATTAAAAAATAAAAGCATATACCTGGAAAATAAAAGCCATTTTCATCACATCTTGCAATAACCTTCTGGCCTTTAAGAGGATCCACTCTTTTAGATTTTATTTTCTTTATTGTACTACTTCCTTGTGATTTCTGTTGCTAAAAAAACACAAAATGGTAAAGATTGATAATAAAATGTCAAGGTAGACAGTGAATGGAACAGACACTGGGTGACTCAGGATTATTTCATGAATTATAATTCAGAACATACATATACTATGAACTCAGTTTGAATTATTCACTGTTAATTAGGGGCCGCTGTCCTGGAGGTTCCTTTGGAGTGGTTCCAATCTAGAAGTTGGGTGTCTTGTGTCTTAATGGAAGTCATGTAAGGAATGTTTTGGTTTGTGTTCTTGGTTTTTTCCCTTCACAAGCTGGTGCCAGCTGGATGGACATTTGCTCGATTTAGCCTACAATGACCCAAGGGTGGGGGTCTACTTGGTTTATCTTATTAATGTTGGGATAAACATTCTTTAAGTGGTACAGCAGTCATTTGTCTATTTGCTGTACTGAAGTAACTTGGAGTTTCTGTGATGGTGAACACTAATACCATAATGGTTACCCATCATGAACAATATTTGGAGAAGCTTCCAGATTGATTCAGATTTGGAAGCAGAAGTGGTATCAACTTCCTAAACCAGATGGCTCTAGAAACTCTATGAACATGAGAAATGATGTTAATTACAGAATGGAGTTACGGTCTTTTGCTGTACTGAGGTAACCTGGGTTTGCTGTGATGCTGAACCTTGTGCCGTTGGAGTGTCAGCTGTCATAATGGTTTCCCAATGTGGACAGAGTTTGGTGGAGCTCCCAGTTGTAAAACAGATTTGGAAGCAGGAGTGGGATCCACTTCCTAAACCACATGCCTATGGCAACTCTATGAACTTGGGGAAATGATGATAGTTATAGAAAGGTCTTTTGTTCATAGTCACGATGAGTCATGCTCAGCTTGACAGCAATTAACAACAACATCATCACGTTAACTAGGTTATATTTATGATAAGAGCAATTTCTGCTCTTGTAATTTTTATAATAAGTCAAAAATAGAAGGAGAATACACTATGCTATGTCTCTAAACGGAGAAAAAAGATGGCTTAATCTTTAGAACTAAGGCTACTTTTGCTGCTTCCCTAGAATTAGAAAACACTGAATGGTTCTTACAACAGAAAAACCAATCTTCAGCAGCTTTCATTGAGGGACTCCATTTTGTAACCAATATGTCATTTTAAAATATATATGTGCCTCTAGAGCAGTAAACTGAAAGCGGTGGGGAAAGGGAGAAAAGAGCCCCCACCCAAACATCAGCCAATCCTGTATCACCCTGTTTTCGCGGGCTTTCCCCTTTAAATAGGCAGGACAGCCCAGAATCGGGGCCACGGCCATCTTCCCTGTTGTATGGGCACGGTTTGGAACGCGGCCCGGATTCGAATCTAAAATAAATTCCCTCTTGCCCTTGCATCGGTGTCGGCTCCTTGGTGACTTGGGGGGAACTGGATTTGGGGCATAACATCAGAAAGCACAATATTTTAATCAGAGTGGGCAACAGGGACACTAAAAAGGAATGAGGTACTCCAATCAAAATTCTGAAACAAAATATTTTTAACCTGAAATTCTAAATCCAAATTGACAGACAAACCACAAATTTAACATTAGGAGAAATAATAAAAACTGTTCCAATCATGCACATAGGTGCAGAATCTTTCTTCTCTCATTTTTTGTATATTAGGAAATTTCATGAAAAAGCACTCTCAAAATGAGAGCACCAAAGAACAAAACTACATAGAATCCAGGAAGCTGCATGTTGTATTCTAAGGGAGCAAGGAAGGAAATTTCAGGACAGAAGCTTTGCAGAGGGCCAAAATATAGGAAGCTCTCCAGAAAAAAAAATAATTAGAAATCATACCCATATACACCTACAACCAGGAGAAGATAAAATAGATGAATGAGACCTGCTAAGAATCAAATCCCTATGCACATCCAAAATCTTCTCCAAGAGGGTAGAAAGGGAAGCCACAGACTGGGAAAAAGTTGTATCAGATAAGGGACTTATCTCCAGAATTTATAAAATACTTGAGCACCACAATAAGATAAAGGTAATACGAACAGACACTTACCAAAGACATTCAGATGGCTAAAAAGCACATGAAGAAATGTTCAAAATCCCTAGCTCTAAGAGAGATGCAAATCAAAACAACTATGAGATATCATCTCTCCCCAGTCAAAATAGCAAAATTTAACAGAACAGCAAACAACAAATACTGGCGAGGTTGTGGAGAAACAGAAACCCTTATTCACTGTTGGTGGAAGTGCAAAATGGTGCAACCACTGTGGAACGCGGTATGGCACTTTCTCAAAAAGTTGCAAATAGAGATACCATTTGACCCAGCAATTACACTACTGGGAATATACCCCAAAGAGACCATTACTGACATCCAAGCAGATATATGCACACCCATGTTTATCACGGCTTTGTTCACAATAGCAAGGAGTTGGAAACAACCTAAGTGCCCATCAACAAACAAATGGATAGAGAAGCTGTGGTATATTCACACAATGGAATTGAAAAACAAGGAACTTATGCAACATTATTCAAAATGAGTGACCCTGGAAGACATTATGCTCAGTGAAGTATCTTAGTCACAAGAGAACAAATACTGCATAGTGCCACTATGTGTTTGCAATGAATAAGTCATTGATTGTGCAAAATTCAATCATCCTCTCTCCAGCTCCATTTCTGTCACCGAGTCCATGTTTTCCAACTACTGAATCTTCTTCTTTGTTCCCGACTTTTGCATTCCAGTCACCCATTATTATCAATGCATCTTGATTGCATGTTTGATCGATCTCCGACTGTAAAAGCTGGTAAAAATCTATTTCCTCTTCCTTGTAAAACTGGACTGACCTCAGGGTTGGGGGGGAGATTGAGAAACATGGGTTCAATAATGTATACTGCATTGAAACAGATGAGGGAGAAAACTGTTTAAAAAGGATATGTGATTAGGTATTTTTATCATAACAGGAGTCCAGAGTGAAGGCTGCCTAGTGGAGTGGACCTTGGGGGAGGGATTATAAAACAATGAAAGAATTTTTCTTTTACTTTTCCAAGAGGGTAGGGTACTAGGGGAGAGGGTTGGAAGGGGAGAAAAGTGCAACAGTGAATGAATGGAAAGCCAAAATCTCTGTAAATTTTCACTGAAAGTAATAATAATTTTTTTTAAAAAATGAAGAAAAAAAAGAAATCATATCCATATACACATACAGAATTTATACGGAAACAATAACTCAAGCATAAAACAAATTAAATTGTGGTACAGTTTTGCTATATAAATCCTGTGGATGAATGTTAAAATTTTAATTGGGCAAGATATCACACTAGACTTTAAAGGAAGACATATACCCTTAAATTATGACTTAGCCTTAAAAATTGCAACCACTTAGAAAGAATTCTTTTAGAAAGAAGTAATTCTTTCAATGACTATAGTCAACCTTTGGAAAGAGCACAATGTTGACAAAGGTTGTGCAGCTCGATGATAGTAGTGGTGAAAAAGGGATAAAAAATGAAATTTCATTAAAGTGAAATATCAAGTTGGGAATAAAAGCATCTGCACATATACTGGAACCAAAGGTGTCTTAAAGAGAAGAATACAATTTGTTATTTGAAAAAGTTTTACTTAGAAATAACATTTTTCCCAAGATTATTTGATATCGGAAATATGAAAGTTAATTTTTGGTTTATTTCTTTAAAAAAAATAGTAAAAGGCCTCCTGAGGGGAAAATAATCTTCTTTTGCATTTATGTTCAAAAGCATTTTAGGTTAAAACCACTATATTTTCTTTTGTTAGAGCCCACAATGGCTACTTACAAATCATCCTGACTTTTAAATTGTCTGCCAGAAATGACTGATAATAAAAAAGTAAGTAAATAATGAGGGGATAAAAAAGATATTGCCATTACTGTAACTCTCTTGTGAATGAGAAACTGAAGATGATTAAACTTAATAACCCCAAAGTAGGAATTTTATTATATTCAATAAAATGTTGTAAGCAATAAAACAAAAATAATAGTGGCAAGGAAAAGTTGTAAGCAGACACTAATGATTGGGACATGAAATGTGAGAACCATTAATGTACGAAAATTAGATACTGTTAAGGAAGAAATGGAATGCATAAATATTGACATACTAGGCATTGGGGATATGAGATGCACTGGCATGGGGCATTTTGAGTCGGATGATCATATAATATATTACTATGGAGATGAAAAGGTGAGGAAAAATGGAGTTGCTTTCATAGTTAAGAAAGTCATTGCTAGATCCATCTGAAGTACAATATTATGAGTGACAGGATAATATCCATATGCATACATGGAAGGCCAATGAATACTACTATCATTCAGATATATGCACCAACAACCAGAGACAAGGAAGAGGAAATAGAAGAGTTTTACCAACTTTTACAGTCGGAGATCGATCAAACATGCAATCAAGATGCATTGATAATAATGGGTGATTAGAATGCAAAAGTTGGGAACAGAGAAGAAGACTCAGTAGTTGGAAAACATGGACTCGGTGACAGAAATGGAGCTAGAGAGAGGATGACTGAATTTTGCACAATCAATGACTTATTCATTGCAAATACATTTATTTGTTAAGAGACATAAAATGCAGGTTATATACATGGATTTCACCTGATGGTATGCATAGGAATGAGATTGATTACATCTGTGGAAAGAACTGCTGGAGAAGCTCAATGTCAGCTGTGAAAACTAGGCCAGGAGCTGATTGTGGAATAGACCATTCATATGCAAGTTCAAGCTGAAGATGAAAAAAATTAAACCAAGTCCACGGGAACCAAAATATGATTTTGTGTCTATCCCACCTGAATTTCAGAACCATCTCAGGAACAGGTTTGAGGCCTTGAACACTAAATGAGCGAAGACCAGATGAATTGTGGGAGGATATTAAGGGTATCATCCAAGAAGAGTGCAAACTTTCATTACAAAGACAGAAGAGGAAGAGAAGACTAAGATGGATGTCAGAAGAGACTCAGAGGAGCGCAGAGAAGCCAAAGCAGGGGAAGAATTCAAGATACTAAAGAGTTGAATAGAAGATTTCAAAAGGCAGCATGGGATGACAAAGTAAAATATTACAGTGAAATGTGTAAGGAGTTGGAGTCAGAAAATCAAAAGGGCTAAACTCACTCAGCATTTCTTAAGCTCAAGGAACTGAAGAACATATTCAAACCTCGAGTTGCTATAATCAAGGATGCTTTAGGCAGAATAGTAAATGAACCAGGAAGTATTAAAAGAAGATGGAAAGAATACACTGAGTCACT
>NW_006400041.1:2859862-2860620 GCF_000299155.1 Elephantulus edwardii | reverse complement strand
TCCTTGGAGAGGGACATCATGCTTGGTAGGGTGGAGGGACAGCGTAGAAGGGGAAGTCCCCCTATGAGGTGGATTGATTCAGTGACTGGGGTAATGGGGATGGGTGCATCGGAGACAGTGTGATTGGCACAAGACAGAGCAGAGTTTAGGGATGTTGTACACAGAAGCAACTCGACGGCACATAACAACAACAACAATAGTGGCAAGAGGAGAGGGGACTTTGTGTGTTAAAGTCTGTTTTCATACGTTGTTAGGTGCCATTGAGTTGACTACAACAACAGATCTGAGCCTTACTCTATCTTGAAGCATCCTCATGATCTCTGATTTGCTCAAGGCCACTATCACAGCCATTGCATCATCCATCTTGTTGAAGGTCATTTGCTCTTCCTCTGACTTTCCATCTTTCTTAGCATGATGGTTTTACCTAAGGCCTGGCCCTTACTGACAAGATGCCCAATGTGAGATGAGGTTTCATCATTCTTCCCTCTAAGATGCATTTGGTTCAAGAGAGAATTTTGTATTATTTTGGCAATCCATGGATTATTCAATATTCTTCTCTAACACCACAATTCAAAGGTGTAGATTCTTCTGTCATCCTTATTCATTGCCCAACATTCAGACAGGGACAAAATAATTGAAAATACCATGGCTTGGATTAGGTATAGGTTGGTCTTTAAACTGATATCCTGACGCAGCGCGAGGGCGACGCAGCGCGAGGGCGACGCAGCGCGAGGGCGACGCAGCGCGAGGGCGACGCA
>NW_006400041.1:2854192-2855608 GCF_000299155.1 Elephantulus edwardii | reverse complement strand
AAAAAAAAAAACAACAAAAAACTGATATCCTTGCTCTTTAACACTTTAGAGATTTCATTTACTGGAGAATTCTCCAAACAACACATCTTTTGTTTTCTTAACTTGTTTGATTTCTTGACCCAGATGTTACTCTTGTTCTTGATTGTGGATCCAAGTAAATCTTTTCTCCATCTATGACGCTATTGCCTAATAGTTCAGTAATGAGGATTTTTGTTTTCTTGATGTTGAGATTCATATTGAAGGCTGTAGTTCGATCTTTTGTAGCATGTGTTTCAAGTCCTCTTTACTTTCTGTAAGCAAAGTTGTTTCCTGCAAATGCAGGTTTTTGATGAGTCTTACTCCAATTTTGATGCCACATTCTTACTCATATAGTCTAGTTTTTAAAATTATTTTCTCAGCATACAGATTGAATACGTATGGTTAAAAGATATTAACATGATGCTGTCTTTCCTGACTTTAAACCATGCTGTATTTCCTTATTCTGTTTGGACAACATCTTCTTGATCTATGTAAAGGTTTCATATGAGTACAATTAAGTATTCTGGTATTCCTATTCTTTTCAATGTTTGTTGCAAATCAATCATTTGTTCTTTAATAATTTAGATGTAAAACAGTTTGTTACGATTCACACAGTCAAATACTTTTGCAAAGTCAATAAAACACAAGTAAACATTCTTCTGATATTCTCTGCTTTCAGCCAAGATCCATCTGGTATCAGCAATGGTATCCTTAGTGCCATGATCTCTTCTGAACACAGTTTGAATTTCTGGCACTTCCCTGTCAATGGGCCATTCCAGACATTTAAAAATAATCTTCAGCAAGATTTTACTTGTATATGATACTAATGATATTGTTCCATAATTATCACATCCTGTTTATCACCTTATTTTGGAATGGGAACAAATATGAATCTAGTGAAAAATATTATTTAAATGTGATTAATCATAAAATAGAGAAATAGACTCTTGAACAGAAGAACTAGAAACAAACATCTCATAGACAAACATTCCCCAGATGCTTCTGGTGAACAGGACAAATATTCTAACCATCATCTCTTCTCTACTAATGAGTTATTACTATATTGGAAAATTATTTTTAAAAAATTGTAATCTATTTTGACAAATAACTATAGAAGAGAATGCCTTATTTTTACATATTAAATAGATCAAAGTGTGGACTTACCCCAGATGCACATGTATAGTAAAGGCTCAAAGAAGCCTACTGAAGGGTTTAAGACTCAAATTGTAATTTAACTCACTGCTTCATTCTGGGCTAATCTGTGAAAGACTGAAGCTCAATAACAAGAAAACAAAGATTTTTCACCAGTGGGTCAATTTGCAGCATCGTGATAGATGGTGAAGAGTTTGAGACTGTAAACAGCTTTAGTTTACTTGGCTCCACAATCAACACTCTTGG
>NW_006400041.1:2851522-2852826 GCF_000299155.1 Elephantulus edwardii | reverse complement strand
GCAACAATGAATGAATGGAATTCCAAAATCTCTGTAGATGTTCATTGAAATGAAAAATAAACAAACTAAATTAAAAAAAAGTTCAGAGAACTTGAAACTAGCCCCCATAATGAAATTATCAAGTAAAGTAACAGTAAAATTTTCCAAAATCAAAGATAAGGATAAAATACTAAAATCAGCCCAAGAAAGATAGTGTAACCTACAAAGGAGAATCAATTAGATTAGGTTCTGATTTGTCAGCAGAAACCATAAAAGCAAGAAGACAATGGGAAGGTATATACAGAAGGATGAAACAAAACAACTGCCAACCAAGGACCCATACAGCAAAGCTGTCCATCAAATGTGAAGGAAAAATTGGGTCATTTGCAGAAAAGCAGGAATTTGGGGTTGTTTTTTGTTTTGGGGGTATTGTTTTGTTTTTGTGAAAAACAAGACCAACACTACAAGAAATTCTAAGAAAAGTCCTTCACACAGATACCAAAGGAAAAAGAATAGTCCATAGTAACCAGCAACAACATAAAAAGAAACAAAACCAAATGGCAGCAATAAAACTTGGCCTGTTGATAATCACAGTTAATGTGAATGGACTAAATATGTCAATTCAGAGAAAAATAGTTGTTGTTGTTGCTGTTCTTGTTATGTGCCGTCAAGTCGCTTGTGACTCATAGTGACCCTATGTACAACAGCCCTAACTCTGCTCTGTCCTGTGCCAATTGCAATGTCTCTGACACTCCCATCCCGATTATCCCAGTCACTGAATCAATCCACCTCACAGAGGGCCTTGACCTCCTGCGCCTGCCCTCCAGCCTCCCAAGCATGATGTCCCTCTCCAAGGACCGGTCCCTCCTTACAACATGTCCAAAGTATGCTAGAGGAGCCTCAGAATCTTTGATTCCAAGGAGCCACCCAGTTTAACCCTTTCCAGGATTAATCTGTTTCCTAGCAGTCCATGGTACTCTCAGTACTCTTCTCCAGCACCACAGCTCAAAGGCATCAATTCTCCTTCTATCCTCCTCCATCATTGTCCAACCCTCTGATGCATAACAAGTGATTGCAAGGACCATGGCCTGTATCAGATGCACCTTACTCTCCAGAGAGACACACCACTGCTCTTCAGTACTTTGGAGAGTTCCCTAACAGCACACTTTCCCATGGCAATACATCTTCTAATTTCCTGGCTACTGGTGCCAAGAGTGTTGACTGTGGAGTCAAGCAAAGTGAAGCTGTGAACAATCTCAATCTCTTCACCATCCATCCTGATGCTGCCAATTGGTCCAGTGGTGAGAATCTTTGTCTTCTTGACA
>NW_006400041.1:2842283-2851086 GCF_000299155.1 Elephantulus edwardii | reverse complement strand
TCTGGTACTCCCTGCTTTCAGCTAAGATCCATTTAACATCAGCTACAATATCCCTAGTACCACGACCCCTTCTAAACCGAGCCTGGACTTCTGGCAGTTCTCTGCTGATGTGCTGTTCCAGTCGTTTTTGGATAATCTTCAGCAGACTCTTGCTTACACGTGAAATCAATGAGATTGTTCTATAGTTTCCACACTCTGTTGGGTCACCTTTCTTTGGGATGGGAACAAATAGAGATCTCTTCCAGTTGGCCAAATGATTGTTCTCCAGATTTCTTGGCACAACTTGGTGAGCACATCCAAGGCAGCATCTGTTAGCTGAAATATATCAATTGGTACACCATCTATTCCTGGGGCCTTATTTTTTGCCATTTCCTTCAAAGCAGACTGAACTACTTCTTTCATCACCGTAGGCTCTTGCTTATATGTTGTTTCATGAAATTCTTCTGTGTCTGCCAATTCCTTTCAATACAGTGACTCAGTATATTCTTTCCATCTTCTTTTAATACTTCCTGGATCTTCTAATATTCTGCCTAAGGCATCCTTGATTACAGCAACTCGAGGTTTGAATATGTTCTTCAGTTCCTTGAACTTAAGAAATGCTGAGTGAGTTTCGCCCTTTTGATTTTCTGACTCTAACTCCTTGCACATTTCATTGTATTCAAGATACCAAACAGTGGAATAGAAGATTTCAAAAGGCAGTACGGATGACAAAGTAAAATATTACAATGAAATGTGCAAGGAGTTGGAGGAAAAGAGTAGCAGAATGAATTTAAAACCCCAGAAGCCTATCAATATGTTGCTTAGAAGACACATCTAAGAAACAAGGAAAAAGCTAGACTAAAAATCAAAGGCTGTAAAAAAAAATAAAAAACAAACACTCAAGCAAATTACATACACAAAAAAGCCGGAATGGTAATACTAATCTCTGATAAAATATTCTTCTGGGTGAAACCATCATAAAATATATGGAGGGGCACTATAAAGTAATTAAAGGCACAATTGACCATGAAGACACAACCTTAGTCAACATCTGTACATCAAATATTAGATGTACAAAATATACAAAACAGCAGTTAAAGAACATGTAGAAAAAAAATAGCACCACAAGAGTTGTAGGAGACTTTAACACACCATTGTAACCAAAGGATGGGTCAGCTTGAAAGGAATTTAACAAAAGTATATTGTTATTGTTGTTATAGTTGTATATGATCAAGTCTGAACCAACTCATAGCTGACGCTCTGACAGATTTTCAGAGGCAGTTAATCGCATGGGAGGAGATTGCCCATTCTTCTTCTGCAGAACAGCTGGTGGATTAGAATTGCATGTCTTTGAGATTGAAGCACAGCTTCTTGCCACTAGACCATCAGATGTAAACTATACAATCAGCCAACTAGACCTTGTGGATGTATTCAGGGTACTGCAACCAATCAACTAAAACTCAGTTTACTTTCTTCTCAAATGACATGGTACATTCTCTATAACTGATCATGTATTAGGACACAAAGGCAAGCCTCAATAAATTAAAAAACATTGAAAGAATACAAAGTATCTTTTCAGATCACAATGCCATAAAACAATTAACAAGAAGACAGACCTTATAAAATCACCCACATAGAAGCTAAATAACATCCTGCTAGAACACTATTGGGTTACAGAAGAAATAAAAACCAAAATAAAAACACTCCTTGAAACAAATAAAAATGAAAATATGGTATGTCAAAATCTCTGAGACAAATTTAAGTCAGTCCTGAGGGAGAAGTTTATAGCAATAGGTAAACATAAAAAAGGAAGAAAGAAGCAAAAATAATGATCTAACACGCTTCCTCCATCAAATAGTGAAATAATAACAGTCTAACAAGCAGGTTCATCCTGGAAATGGTGAAACCAGGCTGCTCCTTGGGGGCAAGGATTCTGAGGATCTGGCACACTTTAGGCATGTTGCAAGGAGGGACAAGTCCTTGGAGAGGGACATTATTCTGGGAGGGTGGAAGGACAGCACAGGAGGAGAAGACTCTTGATGAGATGGATTCACTCAGTGACTGGAGTGATGGTGGTAGGTGTGTCGGAGACAGTGAGGTTGGCTCAGGACAGAGCAGGGTTCAGAGCTGTTGTACACTGGGTCACTATAAATCTCAAGTGACTTGACAGCATGTAACAACAACAACAAACCTACAGCCTCTAGAAGAAAGAAAATTAAGAAATAGAGCTAAAATAAATAAGATAGAAAACAGAAAAAAACAATTGAAAACATCAACAAGACCAGGAGCTAGTTCTTCAAAAGGGTAAATAAAATATAGAAACCATTGGCAAACTGCACAAAAGAAAAGAAAGAGTAGACACAAATAATTCAAATAAGAAAGAAAATTAGATGAAATTAAATGTATATGAGAATGTTATGAAAACATATACTCTGATAAATTTAAAAACCTAGAGGAAATGAACAAATTCCTAGAAATTCTCACTCTACTCAGATTGTCACAGACAAATGCAGAGCACTTGAACAAACCCTTCACAAAAGACGAAATTGAGCAGTTCATAAAAAGATTGTGCCCAACCCCAAAAAGAAAAGTCGTGGTACAGATGGTTTCATGGATGAATTCTACCAAGGATTCAGAGAAAATCTATCACCAATTCTACAGAAATTATTTTTAAAAATAGAAAAGGAACAAACTCCCATAGTCATTCTATGAAGCAAGCCTAACCTCAATACCAAAATCAGGTAAAGATATTACCAAAAAAGAACACTTCAGACCAATAATAACATTAATTTAAAAAGGGGGGAACTGTTAACAAAATCCTGGACAAAGAATCCAACAATATCTAAAAATAAAATTAGTTTTCTAATTAATTTATCCCACTAAGTGGTATTCATAATAGGTATGCAAACAACATAATTCTTCATATTAACAAAGAACAAGAACCACATGATCTTGTCACTTAATGCAGAAAAAGCCTTTGATAATAAAATCCAGCACCCCTTCTTCATCAAAACTCTGAACAAAAAAAACACAAAAAAACAAACAAACAAAAAAAAACTCTGAACAAAATAGAAATAGAAGAAAATGTCCTCAACATAGTGAAAAGTACATATGCAAAAACCAAGAGCCAACAACATGCTCAATGGAGAAAGCCTAAAGGCATTGCCCTTGTGAACAAGGATTAGACAAGAATGTCTACTCTCACCACTCCTATTCAATATTGTATTGGAATTACTTGGTAGGGGAACATGGCAAGGGAAGGAAATAAGAGTCATCCAAATTGGCAAAGAGGTGGTAAAACTATTGCTATATGCAGATGATATGATGTTGTTGTTTGTTATGTGCCGTCGAGTCACCTGATGCTCATAGCGATGATATGAGGAAGTACACAAAGAAAACACAAGGACTAAAACACCCCTTTTAAGACCTACTAGAATGTCAAGATAAAAGATTAATATAAAAAACTCAGTGAGATTTCTCTACAGTAACAAAGAAAACACAGAAAAGGAAACTAAAGAAGCAATACTACTTACAAAAGCCAACCACAAACTGAGATAATTGGAAATAACCCTAACTTCAAGAGACATAAAAGACCTTTCTAAGGAAAACTACGTATCACTATAGCAATAAATAAGAAGGGATCTAAATTAATGGGAAAATACTCCCTGTTCATGGAAGACTCAACTTAGTAAACACGACAATCCTATCAAAAGCAAACTACATGCTTAATGCAATCCCAGTACAGATACCAAATTCATTTTCAAAGACAGAGAAAAGGCAATTGGTAAGTTTATTTGGAAAAGAAAGAGATCTCAAAAAAAGCAAAGCACTTCTGAAAAACAAAAATGAAATACCTTCTACACAGCTATAATAACCAAAGCAGCATGGTATTGGTACAATAACAGATATATGGACCAATAAAACAGAATCAAGAGCTCATAAATTAACCTATTTACCTTTGGTAAACTGGTATTCAACAAGGAAATCGCACTTATCAAATGGGAAAATGAACACCTCTTCAACAAATGGGGTTGATAAAACTGGATTTCTACCTGCAGAAAGCTGAAACAGGATGCACATCTGATGCCATATGCACAAATCAGCTCAAGGTGGAACAAAGACCTAGAGGTAAAGTCCAAAGCCATAAAGATCATAAATGACAAAATGAGACCAAACTTAGAAGCCTTAACCACTTGCATAAATAGGCTAATAAATATAGCCAGAAAATGCACAACCAGGAACAGACAAAATTTGCAAATGGCATCTTCTAAAAATTAAGTCTCTATATGCGTCAAAATTTTTTTCCCATAGGGTGAAAACAAAATCTACAATTTGAGAAAAAAAATCTGACAATGACATCTCCCAGACAATGGCTTAATAATGAAAGTTCACAGAATACTATAGGGTTTCCAAAAGAAAAGGACTGATAACTCAATCACAAAATGGATGTAAGACATGGAAATAATTTTCACAGAAAAAGACATTTAGATGGTCAACAGACAGAAGAAGAAATGCTCAGAGAATCACAAGTGATAAGAAAGTTGCAAATCAAAACCACAATGAGAAAACATCTCATCCTAGTAGCAGTGACAAAGTTTAATAGGACAGCAAGCAATAAATATTGGAGATGATGTGGAGAGTTTGGAACTCTCATGCGCTGCTGTGGGATTGTAAAAGTAAAAATTACTATGGAAGACAGTGGGCATTTCCTCAAAAAGTAAAACATAGAAATCCCATTAAGACTCAGCTGTTGCACTGCTAGGAATATACCCTAAGGAAAACAGAATTGAGATACAAATGGATATTTGTATATCTATGTTCATAACAGTGTTATTTACAATAGCAAGAAAATGGAAATATCCCAAATGTCCATCAACAAGTGAACGGATTGAGAAATTATGGTACATTCACACAATTAAATACTATGCAGCACTCAGGAGCAATGATTTAGAAAAATACTATATAACATGAGACGAGAGAGCATTATTCAGTTTCATAAGGACAAATATGGCATAAGATCATTATTATAAAAATAGTAAAATGAGTAAGATGTGTATAAAATTCCAAAAGGGAAAGAGAAGGGAGACAGTAAGACAGAGTGTAGGGAGGTAAGGAAATCACTAGGATAATAGAGTTAAGTGGGCGGAGGTGAAGTCCTATGGGGATCTAAAAAGAAAGAGTAAGAGTAAGCATACATCAGTGGTGATTAAGTATATAAAACACAATGTACATGATTAATCATTTGCAGCACAATATGAATGAAGGAATGTGTGAAAGGTAATATACATGAACAATATACAATGTATACAAATTTTGTATGGAAACCAATATAAAATAAAGGAAATATTTTCATACTTTCTTATATATTTTGTTTCATTTATGTACACTGTTTTATACAATCACTCATACACATTGTGTTTTATTTAATTACTATTGATCAATTCCTTTCTCATCAAATTCCCATTGCAACTTGCCTATTCCTTCACTTTACCATCATCTACTACTCTCTGCTTCTGTAGTAGTTCTTTAACCCCTCACTCCCTTATTCTGTCCCCTTTCTTCCTTTACCTTCCCCTTTTGTATATCCTGTTCCTATTTGCTAATTGAAATAGCTATATTGTCCTTTCATCATTTTTCCCCTGGTTGATCCCCCTTGTTCTGATTCATGACAGTGTTCATTGACCGTACATTCTGTTTCTGCTCTTCCAATCCCCTCTACTCCCTAGTTGCTACCCAGTTTTCACAGCAGCAGTCTTATACATGTCCTTTTGCAACCGAGTTATTTCAGTCAGCATAATACTCTTGATTCTCCCATGTTGTAAATTGTTGTTGTTATGTGTCATCAAATTGAGCACGACTAATAGCAACCCTATGAACTCTGAATCTTGCCCAATCCTGAACTAATATCACTGTCTCCTATACATCTACCCCCATGACCCCAGTTACTTTGTCAATACAGCTCATCTAGGGTCTTCCTCTTCTACACTGACCTTCCACTCCTCCAAGCATGTAGTCGTCCTTCTCCAAGGGCTGGTCCCTCCTGGCAACATGCCCAAAGTATGAGAGAAAGAGTTTAAAATACTTGCCTCCAAAGAGAAATTAGGCTTCATCTTCTCCAGAACAAACTTGTTCTCTTGGCAGTCCATACTATGTTCAATACTGTTTGGCAGCAGCACAACACAAAGGTATTGATTATTCTTCTGTCATCCTTAATCATTGTCCAACTCTCTGATGCTTAGCAAGTAAGTGCGAAGACCATGTCTTGGAATGGCACACCTTAGTCAGCCATTGTTGTTCTTCAAAACTCTGGAAGATTCTGACAGCAAATTTTTTTAATGCATTTTGATTTCCTGACTGCTGGTTTGAAGAGTGTTGATTGTGGACCCAAGAAAGATGAAATTGTTAACAATCTCCTCTCCATCTAGCGTGGTGCTGCCAATGGGCCAATGACAAGAATCTGTCTTCTTGGTGTTGAGCTTCAATCCATATTCAAGATTGTAGTCCTTAACCTTCTGCAGCAAACGCTTCAGGTCCTCCTCAGTTTTGGCAAACAAGGTTGTGTGATCTGCATAATGCAGGTTGTTGATGAGTCTTCCTCTGATCCTGATGCCACATTTCTCGTAACTCTAGCCTTCCATACTATCCGTTCTGCATATAGATTGAAAAGGTATGGACAGAGGATGTATCCTTGATGTATGCCTGTCCTGATTTTGAACCATGTTATGTTCTTTTGGTCTGAACATACTGCTGGTCTAAGTATAGGTTTTGTGTTAACACATCAAATGTTCTGGGATTCTCAAAATTTGTTGTGTTCCCCACAGTCAAATGCTTTTATACAGTCAATAAAACATAAATAGACATTCTTCTATTACTCTCTGCTTTCAGTCAAGATTCATTTGACAATGGCAATGATGTCCCTAGTAGCCTGGCCTCTTCTAAACCTGGCTGGTGTTTCTGGTAATTCTCTGTTGATTTTTTTTTACATTTTTATTTAAATCAGTTTTTCTACAAAAGTCATACATATACATAGTTATATTTATACATAATGTTTCCAGTCATTTTAAAATTAATTCTTTGCTCCTGAATGCTTCCTTTGTGTGAATATACTACAAATTCTCTATTAAGCCTATTTCCATTTTCTTGCTATTGTGAAAAAATGCTGCAGTGACTGTAAGTGTACATTTATTTGTTTCTCAGTTCTGATACCTTTTAAGTATATACCTAGTAGTGGAATATCTGGGTCACATGAGATTTCTATATTCACCTTTTCTGAGGAAACACTAAATTGCCTTCTACAGTAATTGTACCATTCTACAATATCACCAGCAGTGCATGAGAGCTTCAACCTCTTCACGTTTAGTGGTTTTTTTTTTCTGTTTTTGTGATTGCTACTGAGATGAGATGGTATATCACCTTTGTTTTTATTTGCATCTCTCTTAATGCTGGTGTTTTTGAACACTAAGTGTTTATTGCCCTATCTAAATATTCTCCTTTGTGAAGAGTCTTTTTATCATTCTGAAATAGACTATAATTTTTTTCTTGTGGATGCACTATAATATTGCTTTTGTTGTTGTTGTTGTTGTTGTTATGTACTGTTGAGTCAGAACCGACCATAGATTTTCAGATGCAATTAATAGCATGGGAGGAGAATACCCATCCTTCTCCTGTGGAGCGGCTGGTGGCCTTGAACCACGTGCCTTCAGGATTGCAGCGTAGCAATCTCCAGCCACCAGGGTGCCACTGTATTAGAAAAGATTTTTCATGCATAAAGGGATTTGAGTTTTAGAAGATTCCATTCATCAATTTTACCTTCTGATTGTGCAGCTTTTATTATGTTTGCAAGCCTATTTATGATGTAGATTAGGGCTTATAAACTTGTTTCTATCTTTTCTCTGATTATCTTAAAGGTTGAGACTTCAAATCTACTTTGAGTTAGTTTTACGTGTAGTTTGAAATGTGGATCATGCTTCAGTTTTCCACGGGTAGAGATTGATTAATATAGGCAATAGGCAAAAGATATAATTTTGGAAATGTCCAAAAACTGAATTGTGATAATGGCTGCACAATTCCATCAGTTAACTAACCATCATTTACTTAAAACAGATTAATTTTATGATGTGTAAGTTTTACTTATACAAATCTACTTCTTTTACTTTTCAAAAGTAAACATATGTGGGCATTTATTTCTGATCTGTGCTGTGTAATGTTTAATGGTGTTCTGCATAAAATGAGCTGAATGAAAGAAAGAGGGAAAAGGAACTTCAAAATTTACTTTTAAATAAAAATACAGACCCCCAAACAGTAGCTTAAATAATAAGGGATGTCTAGTTTGAGTATTTTAGTCTTTTAAGATTGAAATATGATCAAATTAACAACAATTACTTGAAATATTAGATGGAAAATTTAGGGGGCAGTGAATTTATGTTATGTTGGAGGTCATGTTATCAGATTTCACATCTTTTTCTCACAGAGCTGCTGGGGGATTCCAACTGTCAGAGGTGCTCAGCCTTTAGGTTAACAGTGCAACTCTCTGTGGAATATACCTTCAAAGGTCCCACTGAGTAACATGTAAAAATTGTTGAATTGATATATATTCTACTGTTTGTCTATATTCTCAACAAAAGTAAAATTAAAATCACTTAAAGATCTGGAAGCCTAGTCAGTAGGGAGGGTCTCACTGGCTGCACCAAACTAGAAAGATGTGTAATCCCATCTTGTTCAAATGAAGGAGTTTGTCTTTTGCTTTTCAAGGAGAGGAGCGAACTGGGGGTGGAGGTGAGGGTGGGGTGGGCGGGGAGAAAAGTGCAACAATGAATGAATGGAA
>NW_006400041.1:2833900-2842007 GCF_000299155.1 Elephantulus edwardii | reverse complement strand
TTTTTAAAAAAGAATCACTTGAAGCTCTGGAGGCCTAGTTAGTAGGGAGTGTCTCACTGGCTGCTCCAAACTAGAAAGATGGGTAATCCCCTCTCATTGAATTTATAGTCTCTGAAAATTAACTGAAAGGTCAGGTGCTAGTTGATTCGGACCCAATGGCAATGGGTTGAGTTAATAAAAAAGCAAAGAAACAAAAATGAAAAACCAAATCGGTCTATTTTCTCCAAATTAATACACTCCCAACAAGAGATTTTCCCCCCCTTCTGTATATTTCTTTTTCTCCATTTTTTTTACATCTGTTCACCACTAACTCATTATTTTTTTAGTTTCTCAAAGAAACAGTTCATTTTAATCAGTGTGAATCCAAATCATTCTACAGCTGCACCTTTTCTCAGAACATAAGCCCCCTTTCCCATAACACAAAACCCAGTATGGAATGTATTAACAGACATTTTGATGCCACCTTTTTGCAGTGCTAGTAGAGAGTTCTGGTGACTTAGTGGTAAGAAGCTGCGCTCTAACCCCAAAAGCATGTGCTTTGAATCCATGGGAGAAGGATGGGCAATCTCCTTCTGTGTGATTAGCTGTCTCTGAAAACTCACTAGAGGGTCAGCTATGAGTTGGTTCTTAACCCACAGCACATAAGAACAATAATAAAACAGTGATATCATAAATAAATTATTCATTATGAGTTCTTCTGCAGAACCCCACTTAAGGAAGTTCCTAATACATGAGTCAACTGACTCAAAAATCAATAACTTCAGTTAGTCTTAATATCTTTTACTCTTAGATAATTATTCATGTTCAGTAAAGCTGGGTTATGGAAATAAATGGGCTCATCTGCATGGTCCTGATGCTATGAAGATGTTTAGCAGTCATTTGCCATTTTATCTGTTTGGAGATACTTATCAGGTAGAAATGAGTGTATGGTTTATTTTCTGAGGGATTAAATTGTATAGTCAGGTCCCAAGAAGTAGAGAGTTAATAAGCTAAAGGGCTAATGTCTCTTGTAGGAATTGTGAGACATTGTCAGGCTATCAAGCCTGTATTCCTTATACTTCTTGGAGCCACAGATAAAGATGTAACATGAGATGACTGATGTAGGTAGAAGAGGTGCAGCACTGGTAAGGAGGCACAGTATGGGCAGAAAAGGCACAGGCATTGTGTCCACAGTACTCTGGGGAAACACTGCTGTCCAGCTATGCCACGTTGGGACTGCTTAACCTTAACAAAAGGGACTGGGACAGCTTGAGCCAAGGGAGACACTATTTCTAGAAGGGAACAACAGAAATCTTGGTTTGCCATTCAGGTACTTTGGGGAAAACACAGCTGTCTGGAAGTAAGAAAGGAGAACAAATATACAGATTCTTCACAAAACACTGTTATACTCTGGGCCACTATACAGTTATAACAACCTAACATCTACTAAGAAAAGAGTCACATAATGCCATGAAAGCAGTAGTCTGCCTCAGTCATCATGAAAAAACAAAATAACTCTTCTCCTAAAAAAAGCAGAACAAATGAATACCTCAGATAGAATCAGAAGAAATATGTTGATGTGGAGTTATTTGGATAACTACAAAAGGAGATGGAAATTATGGAACAAACAATTAAAAGAATAAATACCAAAAAAAGACAACAATACACAAGAAATATATTGATTAGGAGCAATTTGAACAGCTGTGGAAGAAAATGCAAAAGGTGGAAGAAAGACTTGATACTATAGATAAAGACATTTAAGAACTGAAAAACTCATCACAAGACAGAGAGGGTACAACCAACACAATACTAGAAATAACAGAAAAGCACAAAAATGAAATACAGAATATTAAGGCCAAAATGCTAAAAGTGTCCACCATGCGGGTACAACAACAACAACAACAAAAAAAGTAGAACTGAAGAGATGGAACAGAAGTCAGTGAGCTGGAAAACAGGAGCCTCAATGAAAACATACCAGAAGAAAAATCAGAAATGAGAAGTAAAGTAAATGAAGAAAACATTAGAATCATGTGAAATTACATCAAAAGAAACAGCATATGTATGATTGGAACTCCAGAACAGGAGAATGACAAGGAAGTCACTGAGAACATTGTGGAAGAAGTACTAGAAGAAAACTTCCCAGGTATTTTGAAGAATGGGGAAATCCACATTGAAGAAGCACAGAGAACACCACATAGACTAGATGCAAAAAAGAAAAACATCAAGACATATATATCATAGTCCTATTCTCCAAATTAACAGATGTAACAAAGAGATTCAGAGAAGAAAACCAAGAAAGCATTACCATTTACAATAGACCACCACAAATAGAGATACTTGGGAATGAACCTAACTAGAGATACTAAAGACCTATACAAAGAATGCTGTAGAACATTTCTGCAAGACACAATAAAAGTTGTAAATAAATGGAAATGTGTTCCCTGTTCACGGATAGGAAGACTCAATATTGTGAAAATGACAATTCTACCAAAAGCAACCTATATGTTCAACACAATGCCAATACAGATACTAAATTCATTTTTCAAGGAGATAAAAAGGGAAATGATAAAATTTATTTGGAGAAGTAAAAGATCCTGAATAAGCAAAACACTTCTGAGAAACAAAAACGAGGTGGGAGGCATAACACTCTCTGACCTCAATACCTATAATACAGCAGTAGTAACCAAAGCAGCATGGTACTGATACAATGACAGGCACATAGACCAATGAAACAGAATTGAGAACCCAGAAATAGACCCAGCTGTCTATGGTCAATTGATATTCAAAAAGGAAATCAAAGCTATCAAATGGGAAAATGACAACCTCTTCAACAAATGGTGCTGGCAAAACTGGATTTCCACCTGTAGAAAGCTAAATAGGATCCACATCTCACACCATACAAAAAAATCAAGTCAAGGTGGATCAGAGACCTGGGAGTAAAGCCCAAAACCGTAATATTCATAAGAGACAAACTGGAATCAAACTTAGAAGCACTTGTCCAAGATATAAAGAGACTGCCAAATAAAACTTGAAATGCACAATCTGAAGAGGATAAAGCTGATGCATGGGATCTTCCATGTGTGCATAAAAAAATCTTTTTCCAAGAGGGAGAAAAAAAACCCTACAGATTGGGAACGAACATTTGGTAATATTATTTCAGACAAAAGTCTTATAACAAAAGTTTACAGAATACTCCTGGGCCTCCACAAGAAAAAGACTGATAACTAAATTACAAAATGGGCAAAAGACATAGAAAGAATTTTCACAGAGGAAGATATTTGAATGGCAAACAGACACATGAAGAAATGCTGCAAATCACTGGCAATAAGAGAGATGCAAATAAAAACCACAATGAGGTACCATTTCACTCCACTAACAGTGGTAATATTTAACAGGGCAGCAAGTAATAGATGTTGGAGAGGATATGGTAAGAAATGAACTCTTATACATTGTTGACGGGATTGTAAAATGGTGCAACCATTCTGGAAGGCAGTTTGGTGCTTTCTCAAAGAGCTGAACATAGACATTCCATATGATGCAGCCATTCCACTTGGAATATACCCTTTAGAATAAAAGAACTGAGGCACAAACTGATATTTGTACACCAGTGTTCATGGCAGCATTATTCACCATTGCAAGAACATGGAAACAGCCCAAATGTCCAACCACAAACGAATATATTGAAAAATTTTGGTACATTCACACAGTGGAACACTATGCAGCACACAGGAGCAATGATTTTGTAAATTATTACCCAACTTGGGAGGGACTGGAAAGCATTATGTTGAGTGAACTATGTCAGTGCTGCAAGAATAAATATTGTATAAAACTTTTATTGTAGAAAGAGTATAAGGATCCAAGAGGGGTGGAGAGGTTGGAAGCAGAGGGATGAGGATGTGCAGGGGGAGGAGGGGTTAATTATGTGGTTGTACAATTTGATGGGGGGTGGTGAGGGAAATTTCAAGAATTTGTTCTTGAAAACAATGTATTCAAATTTTGTAAATAAACTAGTAGAAAAGGGGGGAGAAGATAATTACTCTTGTTTATGATGTTCTCATGTAGCCAATTTTCCTTGGCTTTGTACCATCTCATGGATATTTCACTTTTACTGAAATCAGTAAATGACTCAACATCATTGGTGTGTGGTGAATGTTGGTAGGTGCTGGTTGGGTTGGTTCTGACACACTGTAATCCAGAGTACAATTGATAATAAACTCTACCTGATCTGGTGCAACTCTCACAATCCCTGTGCTTAAATTCATTGTTGCAGTCATATTGTCAATCCATATCAATAAGGCTTCCTTTCCTTCACTGGATCTCCACTTTTTAAAGATAGCACCCTTCTCCAGGAACTGGACCCTCCCAACCACATGTCCAAAGTATGTGAGTCAAAGTATCACCATAGTTGTTTCTAGTGAGAAATCTGTCTTCTTCCTAGACAGATTTGTTCTTTCAGATGTCCATGTTGATATTATTAGGTGTTATTGAGTCAAATACTTCTAAAATAGCAACCTTACAAACAGTGTAGATGTGAGCCTTTGCTATGTCATAGTCACTGTCTCTAATACACATTTTTACAGTTACTGTGTTAATCCATCTTGTTTTGAGGCCTACTATGGTCAATATTTTTCACCAAAACCACAATTCAAACACATCAATTCTTTTTCAATCTTCCTTATTCATTGTTCAACTCACATGGATATGAAATAATCGATGGCTTGGGTGAGGCAAATTTTAAAGTTTATAAAGTAGTGAGTGTTATCTGCTTTTTCTGGGCTTTTACAATGACGAAAAATATAAGGACTCCTTCCATGGGGAATTCAGAATAATCTGCAAGGTGCAAATGACTTCAAAGGGAGGAGGCTAGACAAGAAAATAAGAGAAGTCAGACCTCTGCTACATGAGTGACATGGGACAATCATTTAACCTCCCTGGGCCTCAATCCTGTATCCATAAAATGAGGGACCAAAGAAAAGAATATCCTTCCATGTTTCTGCCCAGGAGAGCCCAGTCTTTTCACATATATTGACTCTATACTCTGAAGAAACTGACAGGTCAAGTATACATAAGGACAGGAAGCAATTCTGACACTCTTATGTGCAGTTTCTATAATATAAAGGGAATTCTTTGCCCATAACTATGAACGTGACACTTACATTCTATATGTTGCCCACATAATCCAAAGAGATGTCCACATGAGCATATCTATGCTAAAGATAAAGGTACTCAATAATAAAAGATTACATGTATTCTAGTTATTGACATAATTTGGAATCTTGAGAAATAGAATATCACATTAGAATATCAACATGAAATAGATCTCATCTTCATGTAAAGTTCCATTTTTAAAGGTTTTTAACTTCTAGGGCGCTGTAGTGGCCTAGTTGTACTAAGTTTCACTGACAATTATAAAGCACGCAGCTTGAATCTACCAGCTGCTCCACAGGAGAAAGTAGAGAATCTCTTCTTGTGATTTACACCTTCTGAAAACTTACTGGAGGGTCAGCTATGTATTGGTTCCAATTTGACAGCACATAACAATGACAGCAACATTAACTTCTAAAGCTACTTCACTTCATGGCACCCATGATCACAACAGCCAACTGGCTGTCACCAAGGCCACTAAGACGGTCTTTCTGTCTAAAAATTAATAATACCTTGCTACTGATGTCAGGTAGATCTTGGCTGAAAGCAGTGAGTACTGGAGGAATGTCTGTCTGAGTTTCATTGACTATGCAAAGGCATTTGACTATGTGGATCACAACAGACTGTGGCTAATATGGAGGAAAATGGGAATCTCTGAACACTTGATTGTATTTATGTGAAATGGCTTGCCTCTTAAAACTCTATGAACAGTGCTCAGGTCTTTCATTCATAGGGTCGCTATGAGTCATCGACAACCAACAGCACTTAACAACAACAACATACTTGGACCAGGAAGCAGTCCTGGAACAGAGAAAGGAAACACTGCATGGTTCAAAATCAGCAAAGGAGTGCAATCAGGGATATAATCCTGTCTCTATATCTTTTCAATCTATTTACAGAACATATTATTCAGGAAGTAGGGCTTTATGAGCAGGAATGTGGCATCAGGACTGGAGGAAGAATCATCAACAACCTACATTAAGCAGATGCCACCACCCTGCTTGCTGAATCTGAGGAGGATCTGAAGCACTTGCTGCAGAAGGTCAAGGACTATAGTCTTCAATGTGGATTGAAGCTCAACATCAAGAAAACAAAGATTCTCACCAAAGGGCCAATTGGCAGCACCAGATAGATGGAGAAGAGATTGAGGTTATTAACAATTATAGCTTGCTTGTCTCTACAATCAACACTCTTGGCACCAGCAATAAGGAAACCAAAAGATGAATTGCACTGGGAAAATCTGCTGTCAGGGACCTCTCCAGAGTGCTGAAAAGCAACAATGTCAGTATGGAGACTAAGGTGTGCCTAATCCAGGCCATGGTCTTTGCACTTACTTGCTATGAATCAGAGAGCTAGACAATGACTAAGGATGACAGAAGAAGAACTGATGCCTTTTAATTGTGGTGCTAGAAAAGAGTCTTGAAGATACCATGAACCATCAAGAAAACAAATAGGTGAAACCAAGTTTCTCCTTGGAGGCTAGGATTTTAAAGCTCTGTCTCACATACTTTGGGCACGTGGCCAGAAGAGACCAGTCCTTGGAGAAGGGTATCATGCTTGGAAGGGTGGAGGGACAGTGCAGGAGAGGAAGATCCCAGATGAGATGGATTGATACAGTAACTGGGGCAATGGGAGTTGGTATGTTGGAATTAGTGAAACTTGCTCAGGAAAGGGCAGGCTTCAGAGTTGCTGTATATAGGGTCACTTTGGGTCACAGGAAACTTGATGGCACATAACAAGAATCAATAATCTGTTTTATGCAGATGATATATAACCTTGCTTATTGAAAGTAAAGAGGACTTGAAATGCTCGCTGTAGAAGATCAAGAACTACAGCCTTCATGATGGATTATCTCTCTATATCAATAAAATAAGACAACAACAACATTCCCAAAGAATGTCCACATCAATTCCAAAAAGGTAGTCTTTTTATCTTCTTATTCTTGTTGTTGTTATTATGTGCTGTTATGTCAGAACTGACTCATAGTTGACCCTGTGGAAGCTTTTCAGAGGATATAAATTGCACAGGAGGAGATTGCCTAATTTTCTCCTGCAGAGCAGCTGGTATTTTGTATCGCCTTTTTTTTGGGAGACACCACAACTCCTTACTATTGGGCCACCAGAGCTGACAAGCCATTTGTCAGAATCTAAAAGATAAAACAGATGCTACTTCTGTTCAAGTCAGTTCTGGGTAATCCTCCATCAGGTCTCTGTAGGGGTTCATCTTAATAGGAAGAGACTACCCATCTATCCCCAAGCAGCTACTGGGGGATCTGAACTGCCAACCTTTCTGTTAGCAGTAAAAGATGAAATGTCACTAGGGCTCCTTAGAATTTATACACAGACTCATTGAAAATTAGTTTTAAAATTCCAAATGTGTATAATGACATATTTCACTTACCAGTCCCATTTCAACTCTAAATGAAAAATATTTTGTTGTTGTCCTAGACGGGCCTAACATGTGAGAATGCTTTGTATACTTCCAGAACAGAACCAGAGGTGCAACTCTGTGGACTCAGGTGCCTGAAATAACCCATGGACTCTTCTTTTCCATCATTATTGCTCACTTCGCAATTCACCCAATAGAAAACAATCATTCTCTGTGTGGAGACAATGAATGTTTATCTAAATGAATGAAAAGTGTTATTTCCTTGTAAGCCATTCACACACCACTAAGTCCACCTGACAGGATCTGGACTTATAATAAGAGGCTTTCTACCAGTAACTTATATTTACTCTCTTTGGGGATAGTTTTTTTTCCTTGTTCGAAGGAAGGAATTTCTGATTATTTCTACAGCAGGTCAAATTCTCAAGCATGCAGTTTTGTGGAATGAACCATTCACAGCAACACACTTAGTGATTCATTTCTACCAATGCACAATCAATTCAGATGATTTCTACCAACTTTTACAGTGGGAGAGAGATCGAACATGCAATCAAGATGCATTGATAATAATGGGTGACTGGAATGCAAAAGTTGGGAA
>NW_006400041.1:2820534-2831550 GCF_000299155.1 Elephantulus edwardii | reverse complement strand
AACAACAACAACAACAACAACAACTATCAGATAAAGTAGGTTTCCCACAGTAAAGCAAACATATTGGTCCAGATTTCATCCCATAGACATAAAGCTTTGGCATTTCAGGATGAAACAACTTCTTATCAAAGAAGCTAGACCACCTCTTCAACCACAAGGCTCCCAGTGAAGTTCTGCAAAAGCAATATTCTATTGTCTTAAGTCTGTAAAAACTTTAGAAACACTGCAGAGCCTACAATAAAAGCAAAACAAAACATTCCACAGCTCCATTCTCTTCCTGCTATACCCTACATGTGACCACACTAACGTCATCAAGTCAGGCCTGAGTGCTGGTGATCTCTGTATCCAAGCACAATTATGTTCGCTTGGGTTTTCAATGTCTACTTTTTCAAAGGGAGACCTGGGGGATTAGTGGTAAGGAACTGCACTGCTTAGAATCTTGATGAGATAGACTTATTCAGTGACTGGGGTAATGAGGGTAGGTGTGTCAGAGACGATAAGGTTGGCACTGGTTTAATCAAGGGTCAGAGCTGTTGGACATAGGGTTGCTATGAGTGGTAAGTAACGGCACATAACAACAACAATTTAAAGGAATGCAGTTTTAATTTATCAGCTGTTCCATGAGAGAAAGATGAGAAATCTTCTCTCATGTAATTTACTGTCTGTGAATACCTGCTGAAGGGTCAGATATGGGTTGGTTCCAACTTAACTATACACAACGTACACAAAAATGAAACACAAAAAATGAACTGCAAGGCCTTTCTACTCAGGTACCTCTTGGTGGACTTGAACATTTTAGATAATAGTTAAAGCAGTTAACCACTTGGACCACCCAGGGATTCCTCACATATAGCACATAAACTCCCACCTATAAACATACAACTCACTCCTGGACTTTAAAGAGAGAATGCAGGAGTAAGAATGGATGGAGAGTGAATACAAAGAATGCTAATAATAAATTAAAAATAAGCTGGTATCTTTTTAGGCTTAGGGACATAAGATAACTCTATTCTGTGAGAATATCAGAGAGGCAATGATGCAGGCAGCAAAGATTCTGCCCACTTGAGTTGCTTGTCTATAGAATTCTGAGACTGTTTTAGTTCTTTGCCAAATTTAATTGCTAGATGTTACAGAACAGGATCAATTCCCAGATGTGAACTTGGAGGTTTTGGCTGGGAGTAGTGTGGCTTGAATGCATATGTGATTCTTTCTATGATGGCAGTCTCACTGATGAATAACTGACACTCACCAATTCCTACCTTCACACCACTTTCACTTCACAGCTATCACAGTCACAACGAGTAAGGTTTCCCACCACTCTCACACAGAAGCAGAGTAGATGACATTTTCTAAACTAGTGGAATAATAAAGTCCAACTAGTCACAAAGGATTACACTGAAAACTGTAAATGAAAGGAACTGAAAAATAATAATTGGTCCAAAAACAATTTTGGAGAAAAATGTTAACATTTCCAGTGTTTGTAGATTTTTTAAATTTTGAGGGGTTTAAGTAGTGCTTTTGTTGCATTGTTGTTGCTTTTTTTACTTCATTTTATCCAACTTAAAGAAACTTCCATCTGAGTCTCCTCAAATATATTTTCTTGAATCTTAGTGTAAAAGTCACAACCTAACTTACTATTTCTGAATCCTAATGGTATCTTTATGTCATCTTCTCAATTTCATCAAAATTCCCTCCCCGCATGCATCATTTTCCTAACATTTTCTCTTGGATCATTTTCCTTGGACTAGAACACTAAGTTCACTGATCCTGAGGGCAACAGGTCTGAGGACCAATTTCTGATGGCTACCTGATAGATACCGACTCTTTACAGGTTCAAGCTTGAAGAGGTCAACGTGCACAGCCAGCTTGGGGGTACACTTCTGTGGCTGTCTTAAGGGCTGCTTACAGATGCTTACAACTTTAATAAATTTTCTACCTCTAAATTTTCCAAGGCATCAAAGTCGGGGTGTGACCAGCCCTTTGAATGTGGCTGGGTCTGAAATCTGTGCAATTTGTTTCAAAGAATAAATTTTATTTACTCTTAACAATGTTTCAAGGCAAGGAAGCTGGGACTTTTCCAGTTTAGGCTCTCAGGAAAACTATGGGGCATTTAATGAAAATTCACAGATGCCTTGGAGTGATTACTGCCAGCACGCATTTCTGAAGGTTTAGGGTCAGCTGACAATGGTGAAATCTGCCAAAACAACATCAGGCGGGGTGCTGATGAAGCAAGGCATTTTTACTGAGGTTGTTACGTTTCAGATTTCACATTTATCCTTACATTACATGGTTAATGAACAAAGCACCTATCTACAAGAAAGTCACCAAAGTAGTGGAAATGTGTGCACAACCATCAGCACCATATGTCCATTTAGGATGGAGTAACACTTCCAGACAGCATTCCCAGTGTTGACATCATTATGAGAATATATCACCAAGTCTTTTCTCTTTTAGAGTTGCTGCTGGGCTCAAGAAATACATGTTTGGATTTAAGCAAAGTACTTAATCACTGACCCACTAGGGTACCTTGGATTATGGAGACAGGAAGAAATAATTATGTAGTCAGCACAGAATTCATCCTAGCTCAGATTGTGGGGCAGAACAAGTGGGTATAAAGGTTCTTAGCAAAGGACTGTTGGAGAAAAGCCTGAACAAAAGAAGACAAGGAAGCTCTTGTGGCCTAGTTGCAAGAAGCTAAGCTATAATCTCGAAGAGGCATTGTTCAAATCCACCAGATTTTCCACTGCAGAAAGGGGCAATCTCCTTCTGTGCCAGTCGGATCTGACTCAACAGTACACAACAAGGGGGGAAAAAGGAGTAGGACACAGACTAGCCAAATTCTAGCACTGGCAAATAGTTCTTGTCCACATTGCTGGTCCTCCCAAATAGATAAATCATGAAATGTGCCAAACTGAGAAAACAAGAGGGCAGCTGTGTTGGATACCAACAGCACTGCAGAAGAGAGAGCTGCAAGGAATCCACAATAACTGTGCTACTTGACATTCATACCATCTCTTTCTGCGTTCCTTCCGAAAGAAGATCTTGAAGTAAAAGTCTACGTGTCCTATATTCACTTCCTTGACTTCAACCCACTCCTTCTTCACCTGCTGCAACCTGGTCTCTGTTGCCACAATCCCACTAGGATCACTAAGAATCTTCCTTTGCCAATCAGATTGGTCTTTCCATCAGCATTCGGTGTGATTTTAAAAACCTAATGAACAATTTCAACAGTGAAGACAGCAATACTAGGTGCCAAATGATATTTACTTTTCAGCACTGAACTTGCTATGTGTACTTTCTCAAAACCAGCTTTAGGTAGGTATGTGAGGAGCTAGAGTCAGAAAATCAGAAGGTCCGAACTCGTTCAGCATTTCTTAAGCTCAAGGAACTGAAGAACAAATTCAAACCTAGGGTTGCTACAATCAAAGATGATTTAGGCAGAATGTTAAACGATCCAGGAGGTATCAAAAGAAGGTGGAAAGAATATACTGAGTCATTGTATTGAAAGGAATTGGCAGATAAAGAAGAATTTAATGAAATAGCATTTGAGCCAGAGCCTATGGTGATGAAGGAAGAAGTTCAAGCTGCTTTGAAGGAAATAGCAAAAAATGAGGCCCCCAGAAAAGATGGTATACCAATTGACATATTTCAGCAAACAGATGCTGCCATGGATGTGCTCACCAAGTTGTGCCAAGAAATCTGGAGAACAATCACTTGGCCAACTGACTGGAAGAGGTTTATATTTGTTCCCATCCCAAAGAAGGGCGACCCAACTGAGTGTGGAAACTACAGAACAATATCATTGATTTCACATGCAAGCAAGATTCTACTGAAGTTTATCCAAAAATGACTGGAACAGTACATCAGCAGAGAGCTTCCAGAAGTCCAGGCTGGGTTTAGAAGGGGTTGTGGTACTAGGGATATTGTAGCTGATGTTAGATGGATCTTAGCTGAAAGCAGAGAATACCAGAAGAATGTCTATCTGTGTTTCATTGATTATGCAAAGGCATTTGCGTGGATCATAACAAACTGTGGCTGACTCTGAGAAGAATGGGAATCCCAGAACATTTAATCATGCTAATGTGAAACCTAGACTTGGACCAAGAGGCAGTCGTCAGAACAGAGCAGGGCAACACTGCCTGGTTCAAAATTGGGAAGGGTGTACACCAGGGATGTATCCTATCTCCATACCTTTTTAGCCTGTATGCAGAGCAGATTATCCGAGAGGCTGGGCTCTATGAGGAGAAGCGTGGCATTAGGATTGGTGGATGATTTATCAATATTCTGTGTTATGCAGATGACACAACCCTGCTTGCTGAAACTGAGGAGGACCTCATGCACGTACTGCGGAGGGTCAAGAACTGCAGCCTTCAATATGGACTGAGGCTCAATGTCAAGAAGAAAAAAAATTCTCACCACTGGACCAATCGGTAGCATCAGGATGGATGGTGAAGAGATTGAGATTGTTCACAGCTTCAGTTTGCTCGGCTCCACGGTCAACACTCTTGGCACCAGTAACCAGGAAATAAAAAAACGTATTGTGATGGGAAAGTCTGCAGTTAGGGACCTCTCTAAAGTACTCAAGATCAGCGGTGTCTCTCTGGAGACTAAGGTGCGCCTGATACAGGCCATGGTCTTTGCAATCACTTGTTATGCATCAGAGAGTTGGACAATGACTAGGAAGGCTAGAAGGAGAATTGACGCCTTTGAGCTGTGGTGCTGGAGAAGAGTATTGAATGTACCATGGACTGCCAAGAAAACAAACAGATTCATCGTAGAGAGGGTTAAACCAGGCTGCTCCTTGGAGGCAAGGATTCTGGGGCTTCGTCTGACATACTTTGGACATGTTGTAAGGAGAGACAGGTCTTTAGAGAGGGACATCATGCTGGGTAGAGTAGAGGAACAGTGCAGGAGGGGAAGACCCTCTATGAGGTGGATTGATTCAGTGACTGGGGTAATCGGCAGGGGTGTGTCAGAGGCAATGAGATTGGTACAGGATAGAGCACGGTTTAGGGCTGTTGTACATAGGGTCGCTATGAGTCTCAAATGACTCGGCGGCACATACAACAACAACAACATTTTATAGGGGAGAAAATGAAACTTAGAGGGACTAAGTGAAAGCCATAGTTAGAAAACAACAGTGCTGAGATTTGAATTCAGGTCCATCTAACTCCAAAACCAGCCTTTGAATTACCTCTCAACCTCAGTCTCTCACAACACAGATCTCTACTTTGAGCTTCTTGATCCCAAGTTTCCTTTATTTCCTGTATCTTGATTGTTCCTTCCATTATCTCTGCTCCCTCTGTAATCACCTCAAATGACCTTTCAATTTGTGCCCTGTAAGAGTTTTCTCCCTGAAGCTCCAAACATCTTCGCCTGGATGCCCTGTAGACATATAAGGATCAAAATGTCCTAAAATGAACTTATTTTTCCTTGTAAACTTTCTCTTAATTTTTACAGCCTCTTTGTGTTTTCATTTATTCCTTAAATACTTATGTCTGGAGATCTGCTTTCATCTGTTTTTATGTTTTATAGCCTACGAAAACCTAGAGGGCGGTTGTTCTCTGTTACATGGGATTTCTGTAAGTGAAGATAAACTTAAGAACATGTACAGCAAGAAAAATATGAGGTGCCAAGGACTATTTCAGGAACCCACAGACTAAGTCCTTATGTATAGTCTACTGGAGAAATCATAAATGAATATAAAATATCAGGCAGCGAGAAATGCAGTGAAGACAGAAAAAAATGGTAAGGGGTTACTGAATTATAGGGTGTTTATCTCAGCTTGGCAGGAAAGCTCTCTCTGAGGGATGGGCATAGGTATAGAGATTTGGGGTTATAAGGAGAGCCAAAAAGAAGGAGTTAACAGTGCCTCCATCCAGTTGTCCTCTGCAGTAAAGTGTTGAGCTCATTCTCAACTCTCCCCTCCTGCTCATCCACATAGTCACCTCCTCATCAAGGCATGTTCCCTTTACCTATTCTCTCCTCACTGTTCTACTCAGTTCAAGGACTTGACATTTTGCAAGTGGACTGATTAATTAATTAATTAAACACTGATCTGGGTTTTTCTCCTCTACACTTCATCTTGTTGCTCAATAAATCTGAAAAATATCTTATTGCCTCTCCATTTCCTAGAGGCCTAAGTCCTTGATTTCTACCAGAGGCTTCCAAGGCTCTAATGCCACTGAATGCTTCTGATCTTGTCTCCTGCCATGCTCCAAGATGATCATTCCCACTCTCATTTTTCTTCTTTGCACAGGCTATTTCTTTCAAGAGCATTTCTTACCCCCGAATCCCAATACCTCCTTCCAAACCAAATGCAATTATCTCTCCTCTGTGTAGATTTCCCAGCTCTGTTATTAGGATCAGTCATTTATACCCACCTTACACTTTTGAGTAGCCAAAGCACAAGGAAGAACTCAAGATACTAAAGAGCTGAATAGAAGACTTCAAAAGGCAGCGTGGAATGACAAAGTAAAATATTACAGTGAAATGTGCAAGGAGCTGGAGTCAGAAAATCAAAAGGGCTGAACTCGCTCTGCATTTCTTAAGCTCAAGGAACTGAAGAGCAAATTCAAGCCTCAAGTTGCTATAATCAAGGATGCACAATATTAAATGATCCAGGAAGTACTAAAAGAAGATGGAAAGAATATATTGAGTCACTCTATCAAAAGGAATTGGCAGACACAGAAGAATTTCATGAAACAACATATGTGCAAGAGCCTATGGTGATGAAGAAAGACATTCAAGCAGCTTTGAAAGAAATAGCAAAAAAATAAGGCCCCAGGAATAGATGGTATGCCAATTGACATATTTCATATAACAGATGTTACCCTGGACATGCTCACCAAGTTGTGCCAAGAAATCTGGAGAACAATCACTTGGCCAGCTGACTGGAAGAGATCTATATTTGTTCCCATTCCAAAGAAAGGGAACCCAACAGAGTGTAGAACAATATCGATTTCACATGCAAGCAAGATTCTGTTGAAGATTATCCAAAAACGACTGGAACAGCACATCAGCAGAGAATTGCCAGAAGTCCAGGCTGGGTTTAGAAGGGGTCATGCTAGTAGGGATATTGTAGCTAATGTTAGATGGATCTTGGCTGAAAGCAGGGAGTAGCAGAGGAATGTCTATCTGTGTTTCATTGACTATGCAAAGGTGTTTGATCGTGTGGACCATAACAAACTGTGGCTGACTCTGAGAAGAATGGGAATCCCAGAATACTTTATCGTGCTAATGAGAAACCTCTGCTGGGACCAAGAGGCAGTTGTCAGAACAGAGCAAGGAAACACTGCATGGTTCAAAACTGGAAAGGGTGTATGCCAGGGATGTGTCCTGTCTCCACACCTTTTCAAACTGTACGCAGAAGAGACCATCTGGGAGCAGAAACGCAGCATCAGGATTGGTGGAAGATCTATCAACAAACTGTTATGCAGATGACACAACCCTGCTTGCTGAGACTGAGGAGGACCTGAAGCATTAGATGCAGAGGGTCAAGGACTGCAGCCTTCAATATGGATTGAGGATCAATGTTAAGAAGACAAAGATTCTCACCACTGGACCAATTGGCAGCATCAGGATGGATAATGAAGAGATAGAGATTGTTCGCAGCTTTAGTCTGCTTGGCTCCACAATCAACACTCTTGGCACCAGCAGCCAGGAAATGAAAAGATGTATTTTGATGGGAAAGTCTGCTGTTAGGGACCTCTCTAAAGTACTGAAGAGCAACGGTGTCTTGTTGGAGACTAAGGTGTGTATGATACAGGCCATGGTCTTTGCAATCACTTGTTATGCATCAGAGAGCTGGACAATGACTAAGGAGGATAGAAGGAGAATTGATGCCTTTGAGCTTTGGTATTGGAGAAGAGTACTGAGTGCACCATGGACTGCAAAGAAAACAAATAAATTCATCTTGGAGAGGGTTAAACTGGGCTGCTCCTTGGAGGCAAGGATTCTGAGGCTTCATCTGACATACTTTGGTCATATTGTAAGGAGAGACTGGTCCTTGGAGCAGGACATCATGCTTGGGAGGGTAGAGGGCAGGTGCAGGAAAGGAAGGCCCTCTAGGAGATGGATTGATTTAGTGACTGGGGTAATCGGGATGAGTGTGTCGGAGACAATGAGATTGGCACAGGACAGAACAGAGTTTAGGGCTGTTGTAGATAGGGTTGCCATGAGTCGCAAGCGACTCGACAGCACATAACAACGATTTCGTTAGAATATTTACAGCACTGTTTAAAATATCTGCTGTTTATTAATTCAGTAAGTATTTCTCAAGTAACATTATGTTCCTGGACCCACTTTGTTGACACAACTACAAGATCTGAGACAAGATCTTAGCTTTCATTGAGGCTATATTCTACTCCAATCTCTCTCCTCCACTAGACTTAGGTGCGTATCTTGGATGCAGTTTAGAATCCTCTTATGTGTCTACTATGTAGTTAATCACCTTGGGAAGGAGATAGATCAAATTGCTTCTCATTGCTTAGGATATTTTGTGCCAAGGACAAAATCTAATCCATGGTAGGAGTAAACGAACATGTTTGGACAAGGAGATTAGCTTAAATAGAAATTAATTTTATTCGTACTTTTAAATAAGAGAACAAAGAACAGTTAGATCACATCAGAGAACAATAAGCATTTGATGACCAGAATTACAGACAAATTCATTAGAATGGTCTGATTTTGTTCTGAACTATTAGAAGTTTCTTTTCATGCCATTAACAACATTTCACATTGGTAAATTTATCTTAATGTATACACAAAGCACAAATGCTAGTAAATCCCATTGTAAGGCAATGAAATCTCAGTTCCATGTGAATCAGTCCATGATTTGGGACTTGTAATTACAGTTCTGAGAACATTTTAGGCAACACTTCCAAAAAAAACATTAAATAATTTCATTTGAATAACACTAGGAGTGGCATCTACTTCCTAAACAACATGCCTCCAGAAACACTATGAACTTTTATAAATGTCAATAGTTGTAGAAGGGCTTCAGGCCTTTTGTTCATAGGGTCACTATGAGTTGTGCTTGATGGCAATCAACAACAACAATAGACATAGTCAGGAATCTTGGCTGAGAGCAGAGACTACCAGAAGAATCTCTATTTGTGTTTTACTGACTATGCAAATTTAACTGTGTGCATGATGAAAAATTACAGCTAACATGAAGAATTATAGGAATCCCCAAAACACTTAATTGTGCTCATGTAAAAGCTATACCTAGACTAAAAAGTTGTTGACCAAACAGATCAAGGGAACAATAAACAGTTTAAAATTAAGAAAGGTGTGCATCAGGGTTGTAACAATTCTTCATACCTATTCAAAGCAGGAGTAGCATCCACTTCCTAAAGAACATGCCTTTGGATACTCTTATGAACTTTGATAAATGATTATAATTATAGAAAGGCTTCAGACCTTTTGTTCATAGAGTCGTTATGAGTAGTGCACAACTCGATGGCAATCAAACATTCAAACTGTATACTGACCAAATTATTCGAGAAGCTGAACTTCATGAAGAAGAAAGAATGTGGTGTCAGGATTGGAGGAAGACTCATCACCTTTATTATGCAAATGTCACAACCTTGCCACCCAAGACTGAGGAGGTCTTGCAACACTTCCTGTAGAGAACCAAACACTGCAGCTTTCAATATAAATCAAGACAACAAAAATTCTCACTAGTGGATGGATAGGCAACATCATGATAGATACAGAAAAGATTGAAACTGTCAACAACTTCATCTTACTTGGGTGCATAATAAGGGAGACATACTGCACTGGTAAAGTTTTTAATCAAGGAGCTTTGCAATTTACCGAGGAGTAACGATGTCAGTGTGAGGATGAAGGTGTGCCTGATTTCAGTCTTCAATCACTTGCTTTGCATTTGAGAGCTGGACAATGAATAAGATGACAGAAGAAAAAATGATATTGGAGAAAAGTGCTGAACAGCTCATCAACTTCCAAAAGTGTAAATAATTATGTCTTGGAGAAGGTGAAGCCAGAGTGCTCCTTGGAGGCAAGGATGGCAAAGCTTCATCTCACATATTTTGGGCATGCTGGTAGGAATGGCTATTCCTTGAAGAAGGATATGGCAGGACAATGGAAGAGAGGAAGACCCTCAACTGGTGGACAGAAAGTAACTGTGACAATGGGTTTGACTGTGTCAGAGATTGTGAGGATGTCGCAGAACAGAGCAGGTTTGGTCTGTTGTTCGTAGGCTTGCTATGGGTCACACTTGATCCAAAAGCACCTAACAACAATAGACATAATTTTTCTTGCTGAAAATCAGGAGGACTTGAAACACTTGCTGCATAGGATCAAAGACTACAGCATTCATTATGGGTTACATTTCAACATCAGGAAAACAAACACCCTCATCATTGGGCCAACAGATAATGATACATGAAGAAGAGAGAAATTTTCAGTAATTTCTTTCATCTTCCTTAGACACACATTCAACACCCTTGGCATTAGCAACTAGGAAATGGAAAGACGTACTGCTTTGGGATAGTGTCCTATCAGGGACCTCTACATAGTGCTGAAATGCAATGGTATCAGTTTTAAAACTGAGGTGCACCTGATAAAAATTATAATCTTTAAATTATCTGTTATTCTGCTGAAAGTTGAACAATGACTAAGGATGACAGAAGAAAATCCAATGTCTTTGAGTTGTGGTGTTGGAAAAGAGTGTTGAATATGCTATGGACTGCTAACAGACAACAAATATGTCTTGGAAAAGGTGCAGCCAGGTTGCTCGTTGGAGGCAATAATAATAAAACTTTGCCTCACTACAATGAAATGTGCGAGGAGCTAGAGTCAGAAAATCAAAAGGGCCATACTCGCTCAGCATTTCTTAAGCTCAAGGAACTGAAGAACAGATAGAAACCTAGAGTTGCTGTAATCAAGGATGATTTGGGCAGAATATTAAATGATCCAGGAAGTATTAAAAGAAGATGGAAGGAATATACTGAGTCATTGTATAGAAAGGAATTGGCAGATACAGAAGAATTT
>NW_006400041.1:2790967-2813654 GCF_000299155.1 Elephantulus edwardii | reverse complement strand
TCTGGGGTCTCACAGTCTTCACTCCTCTGGAGTTCCGTGGTAGGTGGCTGGCTGTTGTTCTTCCCGGGTCTCTTCCAGGTCCCTCTCGCGGTGGAACCCCATCTGGCGGTGGCGTTCTCCCGTTTGGCGCAGCGTTCTCCCATCTGGGGGCCTCGCTCTCTCAATATATGTTCTTGTTGTTAGGTGTTGCCAAGTTGAGTATGACCCATAGTGATCCTATAAGAAAGAGATCTGGACCCTGCCTTTCCTGTGCTGTCCTCAAAATGGTGTGTATCTTTGTAGACCCGGTCCCTGCACTAGGAAGCTACCTGACATTAGAAAAGGCTAAAGCACATGGCTTGCTGAAACTGAGGAGGACCTGAAGCCTCCAATACGGATTTAGGCTCAATGTCAAGAAGACAAAGATTCTCACCACAGGGTCAATTGGCAGCATCAGGATGGATGGTGAAGAGATTGAGATTGTTCACCGCTTCAGTTTGCTTGGCTCCACAGTCAACACTCTCGGCACCAGCAGCCAGGAAATTAGAAGACGTATTGCCATGGGAAAGTGTGCTGTTAGGGACCTCTCCAAAGTACTGAAGAGCAATGGTGTCTCTTTGGAGACTAGGTGCTTTTGATACAGGCCATAGTCTTTGCCATCACTTGTTATGCATCATAGAGTTGGAGAATGACTAGGGAGGATAGAAGGAGAATTGATGCCTTTGAGCTGTGGTGTTGGAGAAGAGTATTGAGGGTACCATGGACTGCTAGGAAAACAGATTCATCCTGGAAAGGGTCAAACCGGGCTGCTCCTTGAAGGCAAGAATTCTAAGGCTCCATCTAACATACTTTGGACATGTTGCAAGGAGGGACAGGTCCTTGGAGAGGGACATCATGTTTGGTAGGGTGGAGGGACAGCGCAGAAGGGGAAGGCCTCCTATGAGGTGGATTGATTCAGTGACTGGGATAATCAGGATGGGTGTGTCAGAGACGGTGGAATTGGCCCAGGACAGAGCAGAGTTTAGGGGTGTTGTACATAGGGTCGCTATGAGTCGCAAGTGACTCGATGTCACATAACAACAACAACAACAAGGCACATGGTGGTCGTCAAGTAATGCTGCCTCCACCATTGCTAGAGGAAACACAGACCTTCCTCCAGACCTGATGGGGTGATAAAGTCTTCCCCTTTATCTGGTTGGTACCTTTGAATTTTTTATTTATGGCTCGCTAAACTGCAAAAGAATACATTTCCGTTTGTTAAAGCCATCCACTTGTGGTATTTCTGTTATAGCAGCACTAAAATACTATCAAATACTTAAAATAATAGTAATAGTGATTAAAATATTATGTGAAAAAGAAGAAAACTAGATTTAAATCAAACATTCTATATTCTGTGACGAGCTAAATCAATCAGGACATATACACACTATGGAACATTGTGTAACCACCTCCATGGTGCCAATGCACCCCGCACCCTGCTCACATAGTTCTCTTTCTTGGTAGCCTCCTGGAGTTCCATGGCCTGCTGAATGTAGTGTTTCCCAGCTAAGATTTCATTTTCCAGCAATGACAACTCTTTCAACGAGATGGGCCAATTCAACCGTTCTAGTGCCTCATTTAAAGTTGCCTTGTTTTCCAAGTACTTTATTGGTTTGTTTGCATCTAACCTAAAAAAAAAAAACAAAACAAAACCCAAAAATAGAAAGGGGGGAAAATGACTATAATAGAAAAAAAATATAACAAGACTGTTTCTTAGTAAATTCTCCCAAGAACCGTCTGCCAAAGCAGGTGCTGGTTGACGGTCATTCATTAATTTATCGAGACTTTAGTAGTTTGTACAAGTTAAATAGAACAATATCTTGTGAATTATAGTAGGCAATTTACCCCACTACCTAATTTGATTAATTGCATCTTAAACATTTAAACCACTCATGAATCTTTCCAACTCATTTTTTGGCATATTTGAAGCCCATTACTTTCTCCCTATCTCTGATAACTGAAGAATCAAAAATGAACTTCAAATTGACTTCACACAACTATGCCTACCTGTGATTCAACACAGTAAAATTGCTTCAGTGCAGTAAGTTTTCTAGCTTATCTTAGTATTTTTATTTCCTTTCTTCCTTGAAAGGCTAAAGAAAGCTAAACTTTCTATCTTCACTGTTTTGATACATGAAGAACAGAAGCCAAACATCCCAAGAGGTGCTGATCAAGCTGTGGGACTTCAGGGGCATCTGCTGTGTTGTGCCCAGGACTTAGATTTTATTTTAAGAACAGCTGATCCTGAGTCACACATCCTAGGAAGAGGTCTGTGTATGTATGTGAGGGAGAGATAACATTTCATAATTGCCGTTCTCAGATAACCAAAAGCATCACTTACCAGATGTCTGAACAGTAATCCACAAAAAGAGCTCGTTTTCAGAAGATGGCAAAAAAATTCTTGTTGCAAATTTTAATTAAGATCTCTGGATTTTGTTTTAAATTTGCTCATATTGGGAAATATTTTTACAATCAAATCATAGGCAGTTCCTTACTTCACCTCTACCTTGCATGTGAACTTCCAAGTTGTAAAGCAGCCCAGTGGTAGATGGAATTTGCTCCAGGATTTAAGAAGCATAAATGACATAGCTGAGCCTCTACATCTTGTGGTTCCTAACCTGTACACTATAATAGACAAAGTGCTAGTCTATAGGCCTTTTACTGTAAGAACCACCTTCCCTTTGTAACTTGATTTGTGCCACTACTAGAACCTCTACTTGGAATATTATTGCTTGTTAATTTTTGACTCATGTACTTTTAACTAGTTAGTTAAATTTGTGTCTTCTAGGTTGCAACACCTCCATGATACATCTTCAAGGATATGAACATGTACAGCTAAGCACAATTGATAACAGTGCATCTAAATTCCAAAATCAATCTCCATAACAGTCTATGTGTTTCCTACTGCCAAAGGGGCCCTTTAGAGTAGTGAGAGAAGATCTCCACCCTGAAACCCACAGCGTCCCTTTTCAGCAGGAAGTAGCTAAGAGAATACGCCATCCCCTTTTCCTTATGACTCAGGGTGAAGTCTCTCTCAGGGAGGAGTGATAGGGAATGGCAAAGGACACACTGACAAAGGAGATTAATCAGAACTGGCTTTGACAAGCACTGTGGCAATTGGACAATTAAAACAGACATTCGGGAGGGGGGGAAGAAAAATGAACTGGGGAGGAGGGTAGAGAAAACAGTGCAAAAATGAATGAATGAGAACCCAAAATCTCTGTAAATGTTCATTAAAACTAATAAAATTTAATAATTATTAAAAAAAAACTAAAAAAAAGGATAGGTTAGTGTTTCAGGGGAAATTTTTCAGGGAAATGGGAGGTTTCCAGAGGGATGGTGTGAAGGTAGAGAATCTCATTCATACACTTATCTCTTTTCTCTTTCCTCATTAGAAAAACCTCTCAGACCAAGTACAACAGCTATTCTACGAAAGACTTAAGGCTTTGGAAAGGGAATTTTATGTCTGCTTTGCTAAGTGAAATTGATCAACCCCTTCAATGGGTACAGAATTAGTTTTATAGTAATATAAATGAACCTTCATGTTTGAAAAAAATGAAATCTTTTCCCAATTTATAAAAATTTTAATATTGTCAGAAACCATTCTTCAGAAGGCCGTGAAGTATAAATTGTTATATTTAAAGGAGATGTAATCATGCTGTATTTCAAATTCAGTGAATCAACTGTCAAAACAGAGGCATCAAAGGAAAGACATTGTTATTTAAAAAAACCCACAAAACAACGCAATACTGACATTTCTAGTGAACAGACTTCATTCATCAGTTTATTCAACAAATACTTACTGCATCCCTATTCTGTGCCAACTATCCTATGCCATATTAGGTGTTAAGAATTATATGATGAAAAACAGAAACTCTCTCTGCTTTATATAGTTTATAATTCAGTGGGAGAATACAATAAGCAAGGAAATAAATAATTGTAGGAAATATATAATTGTAAATTGTGATCAACATTAAAAAGGATATATACAAGTAGTATTGAGAAAGAAAAAAAGAGGAGCATGGGAGTGTTATTGAAGATTCACTAAGTGACAGTCATAGGATCCTGTCTGTAGAAGGGCAAGGGCAACGCAAAGGCAGAGGGATGTCTGAAATGAGTGGAGACTCAGCAGAATAAACAAATGTTGTTGGTGTTGTTAGGTGCCATCAAGTCAAGTATTATTCATAGCAGCCCTATGAACAAAAGATCTAAACCTAGTCCTGTCCTGTGCCATCCTCACACTTCCTGACGCACAAGAGCCCACTGCAGCAATCACCTTGTCAATACACCTGGTTGAGGGTCTTCCTCTCCTTCATCGACCCTCTATCCTTCCCAACACCATGTCTCTCTCCAAAGAAGAACACCTCCTAGCAATATGTCCAAGTATGTGAGGCCTCATAATTCTTGCCTCCAATAAGCACTCTGGCTGTACCCTCTCCAAGAGGGCCATCCATGGAATGTTCAGTGCTCTTCTCCAACACCACAGCTCAAAGGCATCAATTCTTTTTGTGCCATCCTTATTCGTGTCCAAATCTCAGATGCATAGCTAGTAATCAGAAAGACCATGGCCCTGTGGGCGGGCCTTGGTATTTAAAATTTGGTTGGGTCCAAGGGCCAATTGTGTTTAGAAAGAACATTGTTATAAGTGGTGCAGTACTTCTCTGTCAGTTTGCTGTACTGCAATTACTTGGGGTTGCTGTGATACTGAAATCTTTGCCAGTGTTGTGTCCAATTCCAAAAGGTTTTCCCATTGTGGATGGGTTTTGGTGGAGCCCCTGGTTAAGACAGAGTAGGAAGGAGGATGGGCCATCTACTTCCTAAATAAAAAGCTTTTTAGAACCCTGTGAACACTAAACAAAGAGGATAGTTATAGTAGTGTAGTAGTAGAGCTCAGATTGGAAGCTAGTTGGAATGAATGTTGGAAAATTAGATATTTTTTAAAATGAAGTGGAATGCATAAATATTGACATACTGGGCATTAGTGAGATGCAATGGATTAGCTATGGTCACTTTGAATCAGATAATCATATGATATACATAAGCAAATACATTCATGAAATCTTGGGCTTTAGAAATGATGTTAGAAACGACTTTTATGTGTCAGAAATGCAAAAGAATACACGTTTTAGAGCAAGGCAGCCTGGGGTGGAATGCAGAAATAAGTACTTCCCAGCCAGATGGCCTTGGAGAAATAATTCACACACTTAAGTAGCATCAGAACCCCCCAAAGGGCTTCTTTCAACACAAATTGCTACTAGTGGCTTAGTGATAAGAAGTTGTGCTTCCAAAACAAGGTATACTGTTCAGATTCACCAGCTGCCTCATGGAATCAAGATGGTTTATCTCCTCCTGTTCTATTTACTGCCTCTGAAAACCCACTGGAAGGTCCGCTGTGAGTCAGTAGTGACTCAGTGATATACAACAACAGCAGCAGGTGTTTTCTAGCTAGTGTTTGCACTGACATTGCATCTGCAGTATCTTGCAAGTGCAGAATGTGGGAATAACGCCTTCACACGAATATTGGAATAATGCCTTCATGCAATAGTGTCAGGAGAATTAGAGGACATTATGAAGGGGAGGTGACATATCACACAGTCAGCTGCCGGTCAGGCAGTGAAGGCAAAGGCGATGGTGGTGAATAATCCACTGAAACAGTCTGCTCCTGAATTCCCTGACCACAGCCCTGACCCAGGTGGAAGGACAGTGCTCTCTTCCCTTCCTTTTTATCCAACATCAATTCCCAGAACTCTGCATCTCATTTGATCTTGTATTATCAAATCTATCTTGGAAGAAGTGTAGTCAAAATATTCCTTAGAAGCAAAGAAGGTGAAACTTAGTCTCACAAACTTTGGGCAGGCAGACAGAAAGAAACAATCATGCTTGATAAGGTAGAGAGGGGGGAAAAGAGGAAGACTATTAATGACACAGATTAACACAATGTTTACAACAATGGGCTCAAGAACAACAGCAACTGTGAGTGTTCCATTCTGTTGCACATAGGACTACTGAACTGGAGTAGACTTGACAACAAAACAACAACAATATCCTCACACAGACTGGTCCTTAAAGACAGGAGTTTCCCAAGGGCAGGCCCCATGCCTAATTTAGCTGTGCTGCTACCATGATTATTGGAAGTCCTTGGGGAAAATAGAAGACTCAGGCATGTGGCTGGGCAAGGAAAAGATGAGCATCAGTCTGATACCCATAACTCAATTCCAACCCTGTCTTAGAAAATGAGGGATGAAGTAACTTACTTTTCTTTTTCCTCTTGAGATAGTGCTTGCCAAACAATTTTATTCAAGCGCCTGTTAAGAGAAACAACAACAGTAATAATTTAGCAGCAACACCGCATTTCATATTGCAAAATGCTGAGGGGTGTGGCAGGAGAAATTCAGCAAAGAGCCTTCACAATTTAATCATATATTCCTTTTAAGCAGTTTTCCCCCTCATCTGTTTCAAAGCAGTGTACATTATTTATCCCCTCTTTTCTTAGTTCCCCCCCCCAACCCTGATGTCAGTCCTGTACAGTGGCATTATGGAGTATTTGTCTTTTCATGACTGAGATATTTCACTCAACGTAATGTCCTCCCAGGTCACCCATTTTGTATAATATTTCATAAGTTCCTTGGTTTTCAGTACTGCATAATATTCTCCATTCGTTTGTTGATGGACACTTGGATTGTTTTCAACTCTGCTACTATGAACAATGCTGCAATAAACATAGGTGTGCATATATCTGCTTGGGTGGTAGTTCTGATTTTTTTAGGGTACATTCCCAGTAATGGAATTAATGGGTCAAATGGTATTTCTATTTGCAACTTTTTGAGAAAGTCCCATATTGCTTTCCATAGTGGCTGCACCATTTTACACTCCCACCAACAGTGAATAAGGGTTCCAGTTTCTCCACAACCTCGCCAGCATTTGTTGTTTGGTGCTCTGTTGAAGTTTGTTATTCTTACTGAGGTAAAAACAACAACAACAAACAAACAAAAAAAACCCCTACAGACTGGGAAAGAATATTTGGTAATGATATGTCTGATAAGGAACTTACATCTAGAATTTATAAAATACTCGAGCACCACAACAAGATAAAAGTAAATAACCCAATCCAATATGGGCACAGGATATGAACAGACACTTCACCAAAGAGGGTATTCAGATGGCCAATAAACACATAAAGAAATGTTCAAAATCCCTAGCTCTAAGAGAGATGCAAATCAAAACAACTCACCCCAGTCTCCAGTGGTTTGAATCCTCACTCCACAAGAGTCTCCTCCTACTATGATTTACAACCTTAGAAACCTGATGTATTTTAAGTAGGAACCAGTATAATGGAGATGAATTGTTGGTTTTTGAATGCTTATAAGGAATCCTTGCATAATAAAAATAATTATGAGTTTGGCTGCTCACTGAAAAAGTTTGTTGCTTAAATTTATCCAGAAATATCTTAAAATAAAACCTAGAGATCTGTTTCTACCAGCAATTTCTGTAGATCTGTTACAGTTCTTTTTGTTAGTAATCGCTAACAATTCTTTCTGAGGTTTCAGTCTAGTTTTGTCCCACTATTTCATCACCTAAAATCCGGTTTCTAGAGCACAAAACATGCCCCAGAGGTCACAAGTTGAGTGGTCTGTCGCGAAAATACTGCATCAACAGATGAAGTGGAAAATATGGTCCCTTTCCAGGAGGCAGCCCCCTAACCACTGAGCTACTCCAGTGGGTTTTTGGAGGCTGGAGGAGACTATCTTTTTCCTGCAGAACTGCTAACAGATTCAAATTGGCCACCTTTAGGTGAGTGGCAAACTCCCTACATCTTTGCCACAATAGCTCCCTACTTTTCCAGTACAAAACCAAAACACAGATGGAGCAAATGATTATGTTCCACTTTCCACTTCCAGTGAATAAAATAACCTAGACAAAGCTTTTAGCAACAACTACTAATTTCTCACTGTATTATTGAGAAAAACTGTTTTTATATTCTTAATAAATTAATGTTGCTGTTTTATACCACGGAGTCAAAACCAACAATTTTGAAAATCACTACCTAATTTGAGAGGGACTGGAGAGTATTATGCTGAGTGAACGAACTCAGTCTCATAAGGACAAGTACTGCATAAGACCATTGTTGTAGAAATAGAAAGATAACTAGTTAACTGTGTATGAAGATCCAAGCGGGGGAGGGGGCGCAGAGGGGTAAGGATGAACAGAAGGAAAATCATAGGGTAGCACAATTCGTAGACTCTTCAGAGGCCATAATCTCATGCAGATTGCCCATCGTTCTTTCACAGAGCTGCTGTATTTGATCCGTGCACCTTTCTGTTGGCAGCACAATTCCTTATCACTAAGCTACCAGAGCTCCCTTATTAGTTATTTAATATTAACTTGTATTTGTAATAGAAAATTTATTCTTTAAAAAAATTTTTATTTTATACTGATTTGCTTACAAAGTTCATATACATTGTATTTCACGCTATCCTTCTTTGTTGCTATAATTGTCGACTTCCTTTTCCTTCTTGCTCTGCCTTTCTAAATATCTGAGAATATGAAAAACAGATGATGAAACTTAGTCATACTCCTATCCAAAGGTTAGAGCTAATAAGGCAAATGAGACTTTCACAGTCATTTGGCCAAAACAAGCTCATAAAAACTATGTCTGTCACAGTTATTCCCAGATGCTTAACTCCTTCTGTTTCATATTTTAGAACTGAGGCAGCAATTTCAGTTTGTGTATCTGAGCATTAATTCTGAGCCATTAATGCCAAGTATTGGTGTATGGGATGATTTTTCTGCAGATAATTTTGACTGAAGTGTAAGGTTGGAACCCTCCTGGAGTAACACGGTAGAAAATGAGAAGAGTGTGGTTACATTGTGAATATTAGAATTAATTTTATAAAACAAAATATGTGTGAATGGTTGAATTGGAGAACCAAATTATTTATACATGCATGTATATATAATGTATATGTATTTTTAGGGAGCTCTGATAGCTTAGCGATAAGGAGTTACACTGCTAACTTTAAGGCATGTGATTTGAGTTCACCTGCAGCTCCAAGGGAGAAAGATGGGCAGTCTGTTCTCATGTAACTTACTGCCTCTGAAAATCCAGTGGAGGGTGAGCTATGAGTCCATTCAATTCAGCCTCAATATAGTGTGTGTGTGTGTGTGTGTGTGTGTGTGTGTGTGTGACATACATATACTTTTCCCTTTTCCCCTCTTAGAGCCACAGCAGAACATCGGCTCTAATCTGACTCCAGAGTCCATTCATGGTATCCACTGCTTATGATCTTCAATTTGTAGGAGCTTCTGACAAAACTCTGCGGTGCCATTAGGCACAGCCTGCTCTGAAAATTAAGTCAATCCTTGGTACAAGTAAACCTGAAAACTAGAGAGTTGAGTTACTGTACACATATAGCTCACTTAATTCACCCATCACCTGGGGTAGGTGGTATGATTCTTATTTTATGTATGAGAAAATGGAGTTTCAGGAAATTCCATGACTCAGGGTCACAGAACCACAAAGTGGGGAAGCTGAAATTTGAACGTTGACCTGTGTAGCTCCAAAACTCTTGTCTGCATTCACCTTTTAAGAGAATTTTGAGGTAAAGGGTTTTTTTTGTGTTTTTTTTTTTATGGAATGCTTCACGAATTTGCATGTCATCCCTGTGCAGGGGCCATGCTAATCTTCTCTGTATCGTTCCAATTTTTAGTATATGTGCTGCCGAAGTGAGCATGAGGTAAAGGTTTTCTACTGCTCCATTTTAAAAAGAACTTTTAAGATTTTTTTAAAATAAAAGTCTATTTTAACAAATAATACTACAAGTCTTTTCAACACATCTTAGAAACTGTAAGCTCTGTTTAGCACCTGATTAAAGGAATCAGTTTCTATAGGTCTTATAATATCAACGTTTCATGTGAGAGGAAAAAAAAACACATTGATATTATTTTCTTGCTCTCTTGCTGACATCATTTTTTTCTTATTCCGTTTAGAGAATTCACTGTGTCAGATCAAACACAACTCCATGTGTTACATATACACTGGCTCACTGAATACTCACTGCAACATCATGAGGGTTACCACAATTCTCTACATTCTTCAGAGAAGTTGAGTCCCACCCCAAAGTTTCACAGCTTGCAGGAGAAGGAGCAGCAAGTTGAGCATGGGCTCAGGTATTCAGAGTCATGGTTCATGTGGTCTCCAGGCTCATGAGGAAAAGTTACATGGCTCCACTAGTGAACTGGTGACTTAACTTCAATGACTTAAAGTTTTTTAGTTTGAATGAAGAGAAGAAAGTGTCCTGTCATGTCCTCAGGACAGGGTTAACATGTGGGAAGAGCCATGAGCCTATGACATTCCGTGTATTTATGGCTGTTTTAGGTCTGGCAACTTAGAGAATGGAAGGAAGTAGTAAAACGAATTGTTCTTTATATAAAATTCACATAATCTTCACAATGGCCCTCAGAGAAAGGTACTGTAAATAAGGAATCCAAGGCTCATTATCACATGATTTGTCCTGAGTAGGTGTCAGAGTCAAACATGAAACCAAGAAGTGGCTGACCTCAAAGCTCTAGCCTGTGTCCTTGCGCAAAATGAAAATCTGTGGATTATTAAAGCAAATGAAATGTAATTTCAACAATATTATAACATTGCCTTATAAGAAATTTTATTTTAAGAATTGTAACAACCAAATTATATATTTAAGTATGTATAATTTGATTATTACATGGCTCTTGTTTTGGAAGCAGGAGCAGCATCCACTTCCTAAATAGCATGCTTCTGGAAACTCTATGAACTCTGATAAATATCGATAGTTGTAGAGGGGCTTCAGGCCTTTTGTTCATAGGGTTGCTATGAGTCATGGTTGACTAAAAGTCATTCAACAACAACTTGTTAGATGCCAACTCATAATAATCCCACAAATCTGAAACTTGCCCTAAATTGTGCCATCCTCATAATCTCAGTCATGTTCAAGCCCCGTGTGTCAATTTACCCTGGGGAGGATCTTCCTCTTTCACTGACCTGTTACTTTTCCAAGCATGCTGTATCTCTAAGGTTTGCTTCCTCCTGAAAACATGTCCAAAGTGAGATAGTTTCACCACGTTTTCTGTAAAGAGCACTCTGGTTGCTCAGGACACATTTGCTTGTTCTTTTGGAAGTCCATCAAAAATTCAGTAACCTTCTACAACACCAACATTCAAAGGCATCAGTTTTCTCCTGTCATCCTTATTCATTACTCAACTTTCAGATGCTTATGAAGCAATTTAAAATATCATGGCTTAGATATGAAACACCTTAGTCTTTAAACAGATATATTTATTCTTCAGCACTTTGGAGAGGAACGTCACACAAGATTTCTCAATGACGCATGTCTTTTGATTTCTTGACTGCAATTATCATTAAGTAATTGACAATTCCATTCTTTTCTCAATCTATTATGGTGGTGCTTACTGGTCCAATGGTGAGGATGTTTTGTTTGATATTGATATGTAACCAACATTGAAGATTGGAGGGTTTTTTTATCTTCTTATATAAGTGGTTCAAGTTTTCTTCACTTTCTACAAGAAAGGTTATGTCATCTGCATAACACAGTTTGGTGAAAAGTCTTCCTCCAATCCTAATGCCTCCTTAGTCTTCATATAGCCCAGCTTCTGAAATTATTTGCTCAGTACACAGATTGAACAGGTAGGGCACATACCTTTTCTAATTTTAGACCAGGTAGAATCCCCTTGTTCTTTTCAGACAACTGCTTTTTGGTCTATGCATAAGTTTTTCATGAGCACAATTAAGTGCTCTGAGATTTCCATTGTTCTCAATGTTATCAATAATTTGTTATAATCCACAGAGATAAATGCCTATGCAAAAATTAAAAAAAAAGAAAAAGAAGGAGCTCTGGTGGCCTAATGGTAAGAAATTGCACTCCAATCTCAAAGGTGCATGGTTAGAATGGAAGGATGGAAAATCTGTGTGATTTACTGTCTCTGAAAACCCCTAGACAATAACTATGAGTTAGTTCCAATACAATGATACCCAACAACAATAGCCGTCAAAAAAAAATCAAGTGAACATCTTTCTGGTATTCTCTGCTTTTAGCTGAGATCCACCTGATATCAGCAGTTATGTACCTTGTGCCACGGCCTTATCTGAATTCAGTTTGACTTTCTAGCAGTTTCTGGTTGAATTTCTAGCAGTTTTAGTCCTTTAAAAATAATCCTCAGCAAGATTTGCATGCATGCCATACTGTAAAAAGAGCAAGGGCCACATAGGGACAGCTATATCACTTCACAAAGGGGAAATGTCTCTGTCAACATCAATACCACAAAACCAATTCCTATGAGGTTAGACACATCCCTCATGCTCTTGCACCTCTTTCTACTCATCCCGATGCATTTTACAGTTTTACTGGGTCTAAAATTCAATGCAGTAGCTCACAGACCACCCAGAACCATATTAGGGAAGCCAAAAAGTTATAATTCAGGCTAGTAGCCAAGTATGGTTGGGACAGTTTATGAAAAGTGCTCACAAGCACCTCAGAAACTTTAGACCAGTGTTCCAAAGTCTTGCCAATATTGGTGTTTCCCTCCATGCTCATCCCCTGCCCCAGTTGTCTGACAAACTTGGGCAAAGGCTCTTAAGTTAGCTCTGATTCTGTTGGTGGGTGTAGCAGCCCCAAGGTCTGCTCTGTTTCATGTTTCATGTCTCTTGTTTTCCAATATGGTTGCTATGGCTGTTGCTCTAGCCCTGAAGGATGAGTTGCATTCTTTTGCTGCTGCTTCTTCTCTGTGAGCAGGGGGAGAATCTTAATTTTGCTGCTGGAGCTGCTCAACTTATTAATGAGACTAGCTAAACCCTTTGTGGATAGGCTGACATACTCTATTTGCATATTCTTGCCTATTTACATAGCAAAGTCAAGTTCAGTGTCTGTGAAAGAAGTTTTGAATAATAAACTCCAGGATTATTGATTATATTAATACTGTGTACCACCTTTTTATGGAATCACCTTTGGATCACCTTTTTTGAGAATGGGAGAAATTATGGATCATTTCCACACAATAGTCAGGATGATGCCCGTATTTCTTGCTAGAGAATGGTGAGCACATCAATAGTTGTGTCTTCTACTTAAAATACCTCATCTGGTAGTTCATCAATTTCTAGGGCCTTATTTTTTTCCCCCCAACACTTTCAATGCAGCTTGGATTTCTTCTTTCAGTACAATTGGTTCTTGATTATATCTCACTTCCTAAAATGGTTTGGTTCCAATCAATTCTTTTTGCTACAGTAACTCTGTGTATTTTTTCCATCTTGTTTTGATGCTTCCTAGTCCATTCAAGATTTCACCCACAGCATTCTTTAGTATTGTCATTTAAGGATTGAATTTGTTCTTCAGTTCTTTATCTCAAGAAATACTAAGTAAATTCTCCCCTTTTGGCTTTTTAACTCCAGCTACCTGCACATTTCATTATAATATTTTGCTTTTTCTTCTGGAGGGAGCTGCTTTTTGAAACTTTCTGTTAAGCTCTCTTCTTGTATTTATTTTGGCTCCTTTTTGTTCCAATGCAAATTCCAAAGTCTCTTCTAGCACCCATTTTTGCCTTCCTTTGTTCTCCTTCTTTGTAATGACCTGTTGCTTTCTTCATGGATAATGTCCTTGATGTCAATCTGCATCTTGTCTGATCTTCAGTCATTAGTATTCAAAGCATCAAGATAGTTTTAAAATTAAATGTAGTTACACTTAAGGTCCTATTTTGATTCTTATGGACTCATTTTCATTTTCTTTAATCTGACTTTGCATATGAATAGTTGATGGTCTGTTTCACAGTCAGCCCTTAGCCTGGTTTTGACTTTGACTGCTGATATTGAGCTCCTACATTGATTCTTTCTACAGATGTAGTCAATCTTATTCCTCTGTGGGCCATCAGATGAAGTTGATGAATATAGTCACCATTTGTGCTTTTTGAAAAAAAAGTATTGGCAATGAATATTCATTGTATAAAATTCCATCATTCAGTCTTCAGTCTCATTTCTGTCACTTAGGCTGTAATTTCTAACTACCTATTCTTCTTTGTTTCCAACTTTTCCATTTCAGTCACTAATTACTATTAAAGCAACTTTCTTTTTTGCCTGTTTGGTTCTGTATTTTTAAAATTTCATATTGGTTTGCATACAAAATTTGGACACATTGTGTTTCATTCATATACATTGTGTTTCACACAATCCTTCATTCACATTGTGTTTCATATAATTATTCCTACACATTGTGTTTCATCATTGATCAATGCCCACCACTGCCCCATCTTTTCAGGTTCCCACTACATCTTTCTAATTCCTTCAACCCTTTCTTTTATCCAACAAACTCTGCAAACTCATGTCCCACCCTCCCCCTGCCCCTTCAGCATACCTGTCCCTTCCCTTACTCCTTTGGACACATCTCACTAATTACCTTTTTATTTTTATGATAATGGTCTTATTTGTCATTATGATACTGAGTTCACTCAGCTTAATGCTCTCTAGCTTCTCCCACATGTTGTTTTTGTGTTGATTCCTGTAGAGTAGAGCATGACTCATAGTGACTCTATGAAGAAAAGACCTAATGACTCTCCATAACTGTCATCATTTCACCAAGTTCATAGTTTCCAGGGGCATGTGGTTTAGGAAGTGGATGCCACTCCTGTTTTCAACCTGTTTTTCATATGGGAGCTCGACCAAACATTGTCCACATTGGGAAGCCAGTCTGGTATTTGATACCCCAATGGCACAAGGTTCAGCATTACAGCAAACCCAGGTTTCTTCATACTGCAATTGATAAAGAGTGATATACATAGTGGAAGAGTGTTCATTCAGATATAACAGCACTAGTTTCACTTGGCAGTGGTTAAGTGTCATCAAGTTGAATACAACTGAAAATAAGTTTTGCACAAAAGATCTAAACTCTGTTCTATGACTAACATAATTTCTGTACAGAACTCTGTTCTAGAACTACCATAAATTCTGTACATTTAAAGAGTTTGGAGAGCTTATACAGTTTCCAGAGGCATTTAGTTTTAGGAAGTAGATGCCACTCCTGCTTCCCACGATAAATCATTCTGGAAGTTCATCCAAACAATACATAACGGGTAAACATTATGGTATTACAGCAACACTAAGTTGTTCAGTTCAGCAAATAGACAAAAGATTGCTGTGTAATTCAAGGAATATTCATTTGAAAATGAATAAATTTGGCCCGAGGAGTCCTCTGCTGGCAGGCCCCTCCCCACCTCTGCGGGGTTTTAAGCCAAGGCCTTTGAGTGGACTTAAACCCTAGGGAAGGCTCAGGGATGCCCGCTCTTGGGCGGGGTGAGAAAGAGCAATAATACACATCAGACACGACCCCAAAAGTTTCCCTTCAGTTGCCCATCCGGACAGCATTCACAAGCAGCAAAAAGCTACCTGTTATATCATATTTTTCAAAATCATTGCTCCAAAGTACTATATAGTATTTCAATGTGTGAATGTACCACAATTTCTCAATCCATTTCTTGATTGTCCTTTAGTTTGTTTCCATGTTCTTGTGATTATAAATAATGCTGCTATGAACATCAATGTGCAAATCCCCATGTGTGTTTCAGTTCTAATTTCCTTAAGTTGTAAGCCTACTGGTGGAATAGATGGGTCAAATGGAATGTCTATGTCCAGCTTTTTAAGAAAATGACAAACTGCCTTCCAGAGAAGTTGCACTATTTTACAAACCCACCAACAGGGTATGAGAGTTCTAATCTGTCTACATCCTCTCTAACACTTATTGTTTGCTGTTTTGTTAAACTTTGCCTCAGCTACTGGAGTGAGATGGTATCTCATTCTAGTTTCCATTTGCATCTCTCTGATTGCCAGTGATTTTAAACATTTCTTTATGTGTCTGTTGGCCATCTGAATGTCTTCCCTGGTGAAAAGTCTTTCCATGCCTTTTGCCCATTTTGTAATTGAGTTTTTTTCTTGTGGAGGCCCTGTAGTATTCGGTAAACTTTGGTCAGGAGATCCTTGTTTGAGATGGCATTACAAAATGTTTTGGTTTACCAACCCATCCCCCAATTCAGAAGGTTTCCTTTTAACCTTATTGGAAAAAAGTTTTTTATGCATACAGGGACTTAGTTCCAGTCATCAATGCTATCTTCTCTTGATTGTGCATTTCTTGCTTTGTTTGCCAGTCTATTTCTACATTTTCTCTCTTATGATCTTTATGGTATGGTTCTTTATCCCTAGACCTCTGAACCACCTTGAGTTAATTTTTGTGTACAATGTGAAATGTGAATCCTGCATTTGCAGGTAGAAGATCCATTTTCCAGCACTATTTGTTGAAGAGGTTATCATTTCCCCATTTAATAGATTTTGTTTCCTTGTTAAATAACAGTTGACCATAGGTAGATGGGTTAATTTCTACATTCTCAATTCTGTTCCATTGGTCTATGTGTCTGTCATTGTACCAGTACCATGCTATTTTGGTTATTATAGCTGTATAGTAGGTTTTGAGATTAGAGATGCTATGCCTCCACTTTGTTTTTTTGTTTTTAAGAAGTGCTTTGCTTATTTGAGGTCTCTTTCCTTTCCAAATCAACTTGCCAATTGCCTTTCCTATCTCTTGTAAAATAAATTTAGTATCTGTATTGAGATTGTGTAAAATATATCGTTTGCTTTTGGCCAGATTGTCATTTTCACTATATTGAGTCTTCCTATCCATGAACAGGATATAAATCATCATTTACTTAAGTCTTTTGTTTTTCACATTAGTGTTTTGTAGTTTTCTTTATAAAAATCCTTTGTGTCTTTAATTGGGTTTATTCTCAAGTATCTCAGTTTATGATTTGCTATATTAATGCATCATCATTTCATATTCAATCAATTTCAGATCTATTATTGGTAGAAATGCTCAATGTCTTCATTTTTTTCTTTAGTGGTTGGTGCATATATTTGAATAATGGTTGTATTAACAGGACTTCCTTGTATGAGTGTGGTTAATCTCCTATCACACACAACATTGTATTTCAGGATAGATCTTGATATGCTCTTTTTGATGATGAATGTCACACCATTATTCTTCAATTTATCATTTCCAGCAAAGTAAATCATGTGATTGTTTTGATTCAAAATTGTTTTGATAAATATCAGTTCATCTCACCTCGTTGATGCCTATGATGTCAATCTTATGCTTTTCATCTAGTTTTTAACAATTCACAACATTATTCAAGATTATTATTTTGTACATTTCACATAGCAATAATTATTAGATGTTTTCAGCTATTTCTCCTCATTTTGGTTTACATTTCAAATGTAATGCAGGAGAAAGGAGAAACATGGTTGACCAGACCCCTGGCAGGGTAAGACAATCAACAAGCTGTAGACTTGCACAGACATTGTGAGTGCCTTCTTCTAGGGTGAAGAGAAGGAGAATGACTGGGAAAAGATTCTCTATGAAGGCCAGTGGTATTGAGGTAAGAATGTAATGAAAAAGGCTAGATGGAGGAGAATAAGAAAAGGCAGAGGAAAACTTAAAAGCAAGAAAAGTATCCTCTGGAACAGGAGAAGAGACAAAGAGGGTGAAAAAGTATGAGAGGTTAACCCACCTAACAAAATCTCAGACCACAAGAGAGCATAAGGCTTAAAATAGTTTGCCCTTGCTGGTTCAGATAAAGAGTCAGAAAAATATTGAGGAGCAGATAGAGGCAGCTGAGAAGTTCCTATAAATTAGCCTCAGTTTTTATGTGAAGGAAGTGAAAGAGGCTAAAGTGTTGGTATATTTGGAGAGATGTGTCATAAACCTATCAGGGAAATGCCTGTTTTAACACTGTAGAAGTCAATTAGATTGTGGGGAGGAATCAGGCCTGAAAACTCACTAGTTGTTGCTGTTAGGTATCGTTGAGTCGAATAAAACTAATAGTGACGAGTCAGGCGTTTCCCGGGAGCTGGAGCAGCCGCGCGGCCCGGGCGCCTGAGCCGTAGCCGGAGCGGCCGCACCGCTTGCCCCAGCGCCGGGGCCACCACCGCAGGCACCCGCGCCCAGGGCGCGCACGGACCATGGAGCGGACGGGCCCGGGCGCGGACGGCGGCGGCAGCAACAGCAGCAGCCGCAGCAGCAGCCGCGCCACCTCGGCTGGCTCGTCACCCTCCTGCTCGCTGGCGGCCCGGGGGGTCTCCAGCCGCTCGCCGGCTGCCGGCCTGGGTGGCGGAGGCAGCCGCAGCAGCCCGGGCTCCGTGGCCGCTAGCCCGAGGCGGCCGCCGGAGGGAGCCGGCGCTCGAGGGCGTGCTCAGCAAGTACACCAACCTCCTCCAGGGCTGGCAGAACAGGTTGGGAGGATCCAAGATGGCGGCGGAGGCAAAGACAGCGTGGTGAGCTGTGGGAGCAGTGAACCACTTAAAGCAGGGCCATTATGGCCTTCCACAGACTTCGGCTTATTGATAATTGAACACTTAAACAGTTGATGACTGGCCCTCAGTGAAGATCGAGGCTCAACAACAGGAATTCAAGGATTCCCAAGAAGGAATGGGGAAATATCTTCTAACAGAGCAAGAAGGCAAGCAGCTGTAACCCAAGACCACCAGTAAGGTGATAAAGTGTCCTCCCTTACCCCCCTTTACATCTACGCCCCTGTTCAGCATGAAGAAGCCAGAGAGTCGGCATCCAATTCCCAAATCAATAAGACAGTTGGTTTAATTACCATTGGAAAATGCTTGTCATTCCTCTGTAGCATCTGGTCCCCACTGGACCCTCATCATTTTCTTCACCTGCTCCCCCCACCGACCAAACTGTGCAGCTCTGAAACTGCATCCCTGCCCATCCTCACCCTTCTGCCCCCAACCCTCACCTCCTTGTACCCCCAATATGTTTTTCCCAATAAAAGAAAACGAAAAAAAAAAATTTAAAAAAAAAACAACAAAAAAAACTAATAGTGACTCTATGGACAACAGATCTGAACCCTGTCCTATCTTGTGGCATCTTCACATTTCCTGACACACTAGAGTCCACTGCGGGAGTCACTATGCCAAATCATCTGGTTGAGGGTCTTCCTCTCCTTCACAAACACTCCACGCTTCCAAGCATTATGTCTCTCTCCAAAGAACACGTCCTAGCAACACGTCCAAAGTATGTGAGGCAAAGTCTCACCATCTTTGCCTCAAAAGAGCCCTCTGGCTGCAAAATCATAACAGATCAGTAACAGTTTTCCTGAAATATATTAACTTTCATGCACTTTTTTCAGTTTACCCAACTACAAGGTGATAGATGAAACAAACCCACTTGCACAACTTCAGAAACCAAAAATGGACTTAACCTGAAGAAGGTGGGCACAGTTGATTAAGTAGTGTGCATTAAGAAAAAAAAATAAAACAAAAAAAAGAATTATTTAAGTCATGTAAGTGCTGTAAACCAAGGATTAATTATAGGTTGAGGACAAGTTAGAGTAGGAATTAGATCTTTCTTCAAGAATGAAGACTGGCTTTTCTGCCTTTGCAAATAGAAGGTTCTTGGATGGGCAATGACCCAATGACTATTTAAGATTTCCATATTCACTGCAATCAATGATATTAACAACTGGGCCAATTTATCACCACTGAGCCAATTGGCAGCACCACTGTAGATGGAGAAGAGACTGAGGTTATTAAAAATTAAAGCTTACTGGACTCCACAATTAACACTGATAACAACATCAGTCAGGAAATCGAAAGATAAGTAAGGATATCAATCTAAAGACTAAGCTATGCCTAATCCAGGCCATGGTCTTCTCAATTACTTGTTATGCTTCAGAGAGCTGGACATTGACTAAGGATGACAGAAGAAGAATCGTGCCTTCAAGTTGTGGTGGAGAAGAGTCTTAACATACCATGGACTGCCAAGAAAACAAGTAGGTCTGTCTTGGAGAGGGTGAAACCAAGTTTCTCCTTGAAGGCTAGGATTTTGAAGCTCTGTCTCACATATTTTGGGCACGTGGCCAGGAGAGTCCGGTCCTTGAAGAATGACATTATGCTTGGAAGGATGGAGAGACAGCACACAAGAGGAAGATCCCAGATTGATCCAGTAACTGGGGCAATGGGGATTGGTGTGTCAGAATTAGTGAGATTGACTCAGGACAGAGAAGGGTTCAGAGCTACTGTACACAGGGTTGCAGGCAACTCGATGGCACATAACAACAATAAGAACAACATATCATATTGGTTGTTTTTTATTTAAGCCTCTTGTTTAGAGTCAACAAGACCTTGTGGAGGGCCTTTATATTTAAAAGTTGGTTGTTATATTTTGGAGGAACACACTTCTGTCAATTTGCTGTACTGAGGTAACCTGAGGTTTCTGTGATTTGAACCTTGTGTCACTGGGGTGTCAAATGCCATAATGGTTACCCATTGTGAACAGGGGTTGGTGGAGCTCCCAGATTAAGACAGATTTGGAAGCTCGAGCAGCATCCACTTCCTAAACAACATGCCTCTGAAAAATCTATGAACTTTGAGAAATGGCAATAGATATAGAAAGGCTTCAGGTATTTTGTTCATAGGTTAACTATGAGTTGTGTTTGACTCGAAGGCAATCGACAACAAGAATAACAAATGTTATCATCTTGATGCTGTTATTAATTTTTAAAATAATAATATGCACTTACATGACATCTAACATGTCAATATACTGTGAAGCTGTGCAAGTCACTTTACTGAATGTTACATGGAAAAATGTCCATATTCAGTGTGCTAAGAGGAAAGCTACAAAGATCTCATGGAAATATACAAGTTCTATGGGTTTTGGAAATGTAAGATGGTTTCTTTAAAATTACTGCTAGCTGCTGCTGTTGCTATTCCTAAGGGAGTGATTTTTAAATAGATGCTGCAAATGAGAATTCCAAGCTAAAATAAGAGAAAGCAAACAAAATTAACATTTATTTAACAGTAGGCAGGAGTAATACTCACTTTTCATAAGATTTAATTGCTTGTTCGACTTTCTGCTTGTAAATATTGAGCTTCAGTCCTTGGGGGTTAATTAGCTTCATCTTGTTTGTGTCATTGCACGTATGTGCCATAGGGAACACCTGCGCATCAAAACCGAAGGAGAATGTCACTTGGTAGCCTAACTTGTGTCTTGAAAAATATATCTTTATGGCTGTACAATATGTATTCTAGTCATAAAATCAGTATATTCTACTTGGGTAAATATTAGAAAAACATTAAGAAGAAAATAGGAATCAGAGATACTATTTTTCTTTTATTTCCTATATTTTCACTATTTTTTTTAAATTACCACCACCCAAAAGCACTCCACCACTGCCAGAACACCTGAGCTAGAATTGTAAGGATAGCTATAACAGATCTCTCTGTATGCTCATATGACAGTAAGATATAGCACTTCCCTGCTGCTATTTGTAAATTACTAGTTGCATTAAATATCCTTCTAGCGTAATTAATTTTATTTTATTTTGAGATCATTTCTTTGACAAATTTTCTTCCTAATTTATATACTTAGGGATCAAAGAAACCACATTCTGTAAAAACAGCAAAGTATACAAGGGGAATAAGTTATATGAGAATGAATTTAGCATTTTAAAAGTGAGAAATGGTTGTCAATGAAATGTCTTGAGAGGGGATCAAAAGCACTTTTCTAGTTCTAGCAAACACACACAGAAGACTGGTCACCAGCACAGGTAATTGAAGTCACCTTCACCCACCACTAGAACCTATTTTCTGCCTCTAGAATTGTAGTAGACATGTGGTTTTACTTTTTTTTTTTAAAAAAAGAAAAAGTCCAACTATTTATATTTATAATCTGTTTCAATGTTTGCAGAAGTTTAACTGTTTAAATTCACAAGCCTTGATCAATTAGTAGCTTAAGTACTGTAAATAGCTACAAAACGGGTAATATTTTAATATGTTTAAAGGGTGATTGGTTTGAAAGTATAAAGCATAAGGATTAATAATTTGTCATTAAAGTAAAAGCACCTTGTATGGGGAGTACAAATGCCATATATAATGGTTGACTCTAGGCTAAGCTATTATCCCTTTTTCCATTAACTGGCCAGAATACAGTTTTTGTCCTCCTTAAACTGTTTGTCCTGACCTTGCTGGCATCCTGTAACTCGACTCCTTTCTCCATCACAGGGGCATTGTTTGTCCTTTATTGGTATGTTGGGAGGATAGCATGAATCATTACACAACACACCCTCCCTGTTTAAAATCTTCCATTTCTGAGTGCGTAGAACCCAGATGACCACTTCTGGAAGCAGCACTATTTATTTTCATGGAAGTAACTTTTCCTCAAAATAATAAATGAATGTCTTTCAGCATAACTCAGTGAGTTTTTCAGCCTTTCCACTTATTTCAGGGAATTTTCCCTCTTGAGTTTGAACCAAAACACATGTCTGTGTCTCAAAAATCCTAATATGAGTAAATACATCAGCATTACATAAGGACTATCAATCCATATGAAAGTTGGACAATGAATAAAGATGAAAGAAGAAGAATCAGTGCCTTTGAGCTGTGATGCTGTGAAAGAGTAGTGACCATACCATGGGCCACCAAGAGAACAAACAGGTCCGTCCTGGAGAGGATGAAACCAGTTTTTTCATTGGAGATGATGATTTTGTTCAAAATGGTTGGCTCTGGAGAACATTATGCTGAGTGAAATATCCCAGTCACAAAAGGACAAATATTACATGATGCCACTGTTGTAGA
>NW_006400041.1:2777900-2790281 GCF_000299155.1 Elephantulus edwardii | reverse complement strand
TTGAAGCTCAATCTCACATACTTTGGAGAAACCAGTCCTTGGAGGACATCATGCTTGGAAGGGTAGACAGCACAGGAGAGGAAGGCCCTGGATGAGATAGACCGATTCAGTGATTGTGGAAATGGGGTCAATAGTGTAAGAGATGGTGAGGTTGACTCAGTACAGGACAGGGTTCATAGCTATTATTCATAAGGTCATTATGGGTCATAGTTGACTTGACAATACATAACAACAACAAGAGTGACTCCTGCCGTCATTAACCCTCTACTTCACCAAGCATGATATGCTTCCTATGGTTGATTTCTCCTGATTACATGTCAAAAAAAGTGAGTCAGATAATGTTCCCTTGTGATCCAGAAGGTCTTCCTTGGCCTATTTTCAGAAGTAGATCATTAAACTTTTCCTCTTTGTCTCCATGCTCTATAGAAATCTACCCACTGTGGTTGACCGTTCTGGAATTTGAAATATTAGTAGGATAGCTTATAACATCACAGTAATAGATAATCTGTATGCTGAGCAAATCGTTTGAGAAAGTGTATTTTATTAATAAGAATGTGGCATCAGGATCAGAGGAAGACCCATTAACAATCTATGTTATGCAGATGACACAACTTTGCTTGCTGAAAGTGAGAACTTGAAACATTTGCCACAAAAGATCAAAGACTATAGTTTTCATTATGGATTATATATCAACATTAAGAAAACAAAAATCTTTATAGGCAACATCATGATAGATGGAAAAGAGATAAAAATAGTCAATGATTTCATCTTACTTGGATCCATAATTAGCATCCTTGGTACTAGTAGTCATGAAACTAAAAGCTGTATTGCATTGGAAAAATCTACTGTCAGGCACCTCTCCAAAGAGAAGAGCAACAATGTCAGTTTAAAGACTAAGATGTGCCTGACTAAAAAACCAAACCAAACCATGGTATTTTCAATTACTTGCCATGCATGTGAAAGTAAGACAATGAATAACAATGTGAGAATTTATATATTTGAGTAGTAATGTTGAAGAAGAGTACTGAATGTCTCATGCACTGCCAAATAGACAAAATTCTTGTAGAAGGTACAACCAGGCAGTACTTTAGAAGCAGAGAGAGTTAGATTTTGTCACACATACTTTGGGCATGTTGGTAGAAGGGGCCAGTCCTTATAAAAACACATCATGCTTTGAACAGTGGAGGTTAAGTGAAGGAGGGGATGATGCTTAACGAGATGGATTGATAGTTACTATAACAATGGGCTCAATATAGCATAGATGGTTAGGATGGCACAAGATAGGGCAAGGTTCAGATCTGTTGTTCATAGGTTTGCTGAGTCTTCATTGACTCAGTGCCACCTAACAACAACAATAACCATAGTATGACATACTGGTAGACATCTGGTGGTTAATCTTAGATAGTATGATTATATTGTTGTTGTGGTGACTAAAACTTTCAGGTAGATGTTTGTTATTGTTGTGTGCTATAGAGTCAGAACCAACCCATAGCTGACCCACTGGTGGGTTTTCAGAGGCAGTTAATAGCACAGGAGATCGCTTGTCCCTAACTGACCCACAGGTCTGAACCTTGCCCTATCCTGAGTAAATCTCGCAATCTCTGACACACCTGACCACATTGCCATAGTCACTGTGTCAATCTGTCTCATCCAGGGCCTTCCTTTCCTGTGCTCACCGTCCAACCTTCAAAGCAAGATGTCCTTCTCCAAAGGCTGATCATTCTTGGTGATATTTTGAGATGGAGCTTCAAAATCCTTGCCTCTAAGGAGTAAACTGGTTTCACGGTTTCATCAGCACTAATGATTAACCAGATGAATTATGGGATGACATCAAAGATATCATCCATAAAAAGAGAAATGTTGTTTAAAAGATAAAGGAGAAGTGAGGAAAACCCAAAATGGATGTCGGAAGAGACTGAAAATTGAACTAGAGTGTCAAAAAGCCAAAACAAACAGGCAGAAGACTCAAAGGGTAGCTCAAGAAGACAAAACAAAGTATTATAACAGAATGTGAAAAGAGCTGAAGTTGGAGAATAAAAAAGGGAAAACCTGCTCAGCATTTCTAAAATGAAGGAACTGAAAAAGAAATCCAAGCCTCAAGTTGCAGTACTGAGAGGTGCTGTGGGCAAAATCTTGAATGATCCCAGAAGCATCAAAAGAAGATGGAAGGAATACACCAAAAAGAATTGTCTGACACCGAAATATTTCGGGAAGTACTATATGAACTGAACAAAGCTCAGTGGAAATGAAAGAAGTGCAAGCTGCACTGGAGGCACTGGCAAAAAGTGAGGCTCTAGGAATTGATGAGATACCAACTGAATGTTTCATCCAGCAAATGCGTCTCTGGATGTGTTCACCAGTCTGCACTAGGATATTTGAAGGACAGCTAGCTGCCTGGCTGACTGCCTGGAAGAGATCCATATTTGTTCCTATTTCCAAATAAGCTAATCCAACAGAATGTGTAAATTATCAAATATCATTAATATTGCAAGCAAAATATTTCTGAAGATCATCCAAAAACAGAAGAGTACACGTGCACACACACACACAGAGTGACAGAAATACCAGAAATCCAAACTGGGTTTAGAAGAGAGAAGATAACAAGGATATCATTGCTAATGTCGAAAGGATCCTGCCTAAAAGTGGTGAATACCAGAATAATGTCTAGTTGTGTTTTATTGACTATGCAAAGGCATTTGACTGTATGGATCATAACAAACTGTAGCTAACATTGAGAAGGAGAGAAACCCAGATCACTTAATTGTGCTCAGACAAACCAATACCTCAACCATGAAGCTGTTGTGCAAACAGGCCAAGGGAACACTGCAAGGTTTAAATTTAGGAAAGATGTGTGTCAGAGTTATATCCTTCCTTCATATCTATTCAACAGTATGCTGGCCAAATCATTCAAGAAGCTGGACTCTGTAAAAGAATATGCCACCAGTATCAGAGGAAGACTCATCAACAACCTGCAATATTCATATGACACAACCTTGGCTTGCTAAAGAAAGGAGGACATTAAATACTTGCTGCACAAGATCAAAGACTACAGCCTTCAATATGGATTGCATATAAACATCAAGTAGATAAAACTCCTCACCACTGGACTAATAAACAACATCAGGATAGATGGAGAAGAGATTGGAATTATTAATGATTATATTTTACTTGGATTTACAATCACTAGCCTTTGTACCAGCAGTCGGGAGATCAGGAGATATACTGCTTTGGATAAATCCTGTCATGGACCCTTTTAAATACTGAGCAGCAGTTATGTCAGTTTGAACATTAAGGTACACTTTAATCAGGTTATAGTCTTTTCAATGACTTGATATTCATTTGAAATGTGGAAGATGAATAAGGATGACATAAGAAGAGTTGTGATGCTGAAGAAGAGTACTGAGTAACCAATGCCTTCCAAAAGAACAAACAAATATGTCTTGGGGAAAGTGCAGGCAGAATGCTCCTTGAAGGGAAAGATAGTAAATTTCATCTCATATACTTTGGTATGTTGCCATTGTTGGGTCCTTCAGCAGGTTTTTAGAGGCAATTTCTTTAACAGAAGAGTAGCTGGTGAATTTGAACCTCATAACTTTGAGTTAGAAGCACAATTCCTTAGCACTAAGCCACTAGAGCTACCTTGGCATATTGTTAAGAGAGGCTATTCCTTGGAAAGGGACATCATACTTGGAAAGGTGGAAGGTCAGTGAAAGAGGAAATCCCTAACAGATGAACTAACACAGTGACTACAGTACTGGGCTCAAATGTGTCAGAGATGATGAGGATGGTAAAGGATAGGACAGAATTCATGGGGCCACTGTGAATCATACTCAACTTGATGGCATAGACAACAACAACAACAACTTTAAGCAGAAGTGGCATCCACTTCCTAAACAACATGCCTCTGGAAACTCTATGAACTTTGATAAATGACGGAAGTTATAGAAAAGCTTCAGGCCTTTTGTTCATGAGTTGTGCTCTACTTGATGGCAATCAACAACTTCAATTATTTAATATATATAATTCTTTACCATATTATTATTATTACTAAGTTTGGTCCTTTCCAACCCAGGTAAGGCCACACTCCCAGAAGTCCGGAAGGCAGGACCTGAAGGTTAACAAGTTTAAGGGCTGAACGTGGCAGAACATCACCCTCTCCTAGGAAATTATTCTACTATGAGAGCAGAGTGCTGTGAATGAAAGAGAAACAACAAGAAGTCAGTCCTGGAGCAGACTTTTTCAAGGCAAAGGACTTTTCTTTAGAGCCATCTGAGATAGAAACCCTTCTTTAATAGTAGTACCTGGAATTTGGACTTAGAAACTCCTAAACTCAAGAGAGACTGGCAATAGCATAAGAGTCCAGCAGTAGCATGAGTTATTAGGAATTACAGAAGCACAGAAGGCTTGAGACCATTATATCAAGGGCTGGATAGGGGGAGAGAGGTGTTGAATGGAGTAGGCAGAGATAAAATGAAAGGAAACTGAAGAAAACACAAGAATCATGAGAGATGACATAAAACAAAACAAAGACAAGCGTAGAATACTAAAAGCACCTGAAGGAAAAACAGAGAGTTTCCTACAAAGAAAAACCCATTAGATTATGCTCCACCTTCTCAGCAAAAACCACACAAGCAAGAAGACGGTACTCAGCAGAACTGTACATCAAATATGAAGGAGACATTAGGTCATTTATGAAAAAGCATGGCTTAAGGAATTTGTGAAAACCAGGCCAATTCTCCAAGAAATGTTTAGGGAAGTTCTTTGCACAAAGACAACAAAGCAAAGTGAATGGACCAAAGTAATTGGCAACAAGAGAACAAGGAACCTATAAAAAGGGCAATAATAAAACTCAGTGTGTCAATAATAAAATAATATGAATAGCTTAAATGTATCAATTAAGAGAAAAAGAGTAGCTGACTGGATTTAAAATCAAAGCCTATCAATGCTGCCTAAAGGAAACACATCTAAGAAATGAAGAGAAAGACAGACTCAAATCAAAGAGTGGAAAAATTATACCAGGCAAATGGCATCAATAAGAAAGCAGGAGTAGCAATACTAACCTGTGGTAAAATAGATTTAAAAATTTATTTTTAAAAAGGTAAAAATCAGCAGAAGAGAAAAGGAACTACGTAATACTCAAAGGCAATAGAACAAAAAACCCATACTTATGCACCAAATTTTAGACCTATAAGATATATAAAAAAATTGCTGCTAGACTAGAAGAAGAAATGGCCAACATTACAATAGAGGTAGTAGACTTCAACTACCACTCTTACAAAAGAAACCCAACAGGCACACAGAAGAAATAAACTATACAATTATGCAACCTTACCTCATAGATGTATTCAAGGTATTCTACCCAACACAAACTAAGTTTTCTTCTGAAGTATGCATGATATATTCTCCAAAATTGACCATAACTTAGGGAACAAAGTAAATCTCAACAAATTCACAAGCATGGAAATAATACAAAGTATCTACTTAGACCATGATGCCATAACTAGAAATTAACAATAAAATTATAAAAACAACTATGAGATATCATCTCACCCCAGTCAGAATAGCAAAATTTAACAGAACAGCAAGCAACAAATGCTGGCGAGGTTGTGGAGAAACTGGAATCCTTATTCACTGTTGGTGGGAGTGTAAAATGGTGCAACCACTGTGGAAGGCGGTATGGATGGCGCTTTCTCAAAAAGTTGCAAATAGAAATACCATTTGACCTAGCAATTCCTCTACTGGGAATATACCTTAAAGAAACCATAACTGTTACTGTGTTATATATACACACCCATGTTTATTGCAACTTTGTTCACAATAGCAAGGAGTTGGAAACAACCTAAATGCCCATCAGCAAATGAATGGATAGAAAAGCTGTGGTATATTCACACAATGGAATATTGAAACGCTGCATTGAAAAACAAGGAACTCATGCAATATTATTAAAAATGGGTAACCCTGGAGGACATTATGCTAAGTGAAATATCTCAGTCACAAAAGGACAAATACTGCAGTGCCACTGTTGTAGAACAGCACTGACATCAGGGTTGGGGTGAGACTGAGAAAAACTGGACAAATTATGTATACTTCATTGAAACAGATGAGGGAGAAAACAGTTTAAAAACAATATATGATTGGGTATTATGGTCATGACAAGAGTCCAGAAGGAAGTCTGCATAGTGGAGTGTACTGGGGTGGGGGGGAATGAAGTTTGTATACCAATGAAAGAATTTTTCTTTTAGTTTTCAAAGAGAAGAGCAAACTGTGGGAGGAGGGGTGGGCAGGGAAAAATGCAACAATGAATGAATGGAAATCCAAAATCTCTGTAACCGTTCATTAAAACTAATAAAATAAAATTTTTAAAAATTAATAAAATTATAAAGGATTTATAAAAATCACTCACATGGAAGCTAAATAATACTATGATTGATCACTATGAGGTCATAGAAGAAATAAAAAATAGGACACACAACACTGACACCCCTCACTATCTGTGCCAAGAGCACCAATATCACAGTTGTAAATCTCTTCCAGTTGATTAACTAGGTAGCTGTCTTAAAAATTTCTTTCCCTTATTTTTTCATTTTATAATGATTTATTTACTTACCAAGTTTGAATACATTGGTTTTTCACAAAGGTCCTTCCCATTTCCTTCACCCCATCCACCCATCTAATTATGCAAGCCTATGATTAACGTCCTCCCCCATACTCAACCTTCTATTTCCACCCTTCCCCCCTCCCACCTTGGATCCTCAGACTCATTCTACAATAATGGTTTTATACAGTATTTGTCCTTTGGAACTCAGAATAATGCTCTCCAGTTCCTCCTAAGTTAGGTACTAATTTACAAAACAATTGCTCCTGGGTGCTCCTGTTGGGAGCACTAGACTGCTCCCCTACAGCATGGAGACTGCTGCCCTACAACCTGGAGATGCCCCACTGCCATCCCGCTGTCCAGTGTAAGAAGCACCAATATCACAGGTGAAGCCATTTGTTTCCCCCTCCCAGAGCCAGTCCCTGAGCTGCAGATCCTTTAGACCCACAGGCCATCTCAATCCCCACCTGAAGCAAATCTTCCCTTGAGTCAAAAGATCAGAGAGAAATTCAGGCAAGGTGAGCTGCTCTTCCACCCACTGGAGCAGTGAGCTCCTGAGCTAAGGTTATCAGACCAAGGACCTGCTAATGCCTCAGACACAAAACTCTACTACAGACAGCAATGATACAGAAGAAGCAGAATACCTTACACTCTACACAAAACAAAAGCAAGATGTCACTCCAAATAAATGATCATAATACACAATCAATGGATTTCCTGAAGCCAGAAAATCTTAATGGAACTTTATGACACAGAATTGAAAGAGCAATGATTAAATATGTTCAATGAATGAAAGAAGAATTACAAGACTCTGCAAGCACAAGCCAAGAGGAACTAAAAAACAATCCAACACAATGCAGTTAAAACAAATGAGGTCTTACTTAGAAGCTTTGGAAAAAGAAGAATCCACAATTCAGAATATGAGGACCAATGTTTCAGATGCTGTCAACATGTGGGAAGAACATATGAGCAGAGCTGAAGAGATGGAACACAAAACCAGCAAAATAGAAAACAGAATTCTCAGCACTGATCTACTAGAACATTAAGTAGAAATAAAATGGAAAGAAAAGGAAGGAGCCTAAGAATAATGTGGGACACCATCAAGAGGAATAACATGCACATAATTGGAATCCCAGAATAGGAAGAAGCAAGTAAAGGCACTGAGAAAGTTGTGGAAGAATTACCAGAAGAAAACTTTGCAGGCATAATGAAGAATGAGTGAAAATATTCAAGAAGCCGAGCAAACTCCATCTAGAATAGACCCCAAAAGAAAAACAAGTCATCTCACAGTCAAATTCACCAGAACCAAGGAGGAGAGAATTCTGAAAGAAGGTAGGGGGAAACAAAGGGTAACTTATAAGGGAGAGCAAATAAGATTGCCAATTTCTCAGCAGAAACCATGTGAGCAAGAAGACAGTGGAATGACATATATTAAACACTCAAAGAACATAACTGTCAACTAACAATATTGTATCTAGCAAAACTGTCCATCAAATATGATGGAGGGATCAAGATATTCTCAGAAAAACAGAATCTAAGGGAGTTTATAAAATCAAGACCAGTGTTGCAGGAAGTAGTGAGTGAGAGAAGTCCTTCTCAGAAAGATGCAACAGAAAGTAATATAAACTAGCCAGGAATAACACCAGAAAGAAATCATCAAAATGAGCAATAAAACCTTCCCTCTCAAAAATTATACTCAATATTAATGATGTAAATGCACCTCTGAAGAGAAAAAGAGTAGCAGATTGGATTAAAAAAACAAAACAAAACAAAAAACCCCAAACCCATCAACATGCTGTCTACAAGAGATACACATGAAATGTGAAGATAAAAGACTAAAAAGAAAATGGTGGAAAGAATATACTGAATAAATGGCAACCAGGTAAAAGCCTAAGTAGCAATATTAACCTCTGATGAAATAGATTTCAGCTCAAAAATCATCACAAAGGACAAAGAAGATCACTATGTAATGCTTAATGGGCCATTAGAACAAAAGAATATAACCATAACAAATACCTATCCATGAAATGAGAGGGCTGCAAAATAAACAATGCAAATGTTAACAGAACTTAAGAAAGAAATAAAAACATCACAATAGGACATTTCAATACACTACTATCTAGAAAAGGTAGAAATACCAGAAAGAATAAAAAAAAAAAACAACTCAACAAAGATCCTGAAGAGTTAAACCATACAATAAACCAACTCAATCTCAGATAAATACAGGCTAATGTTCCACTAAAAACACATAATGTGAATTCTTCTCCAATGTGCATGGAACATTCTCCTGAAGAGATCATGTTTTATGTCACAAAGCGAGTATCAATAAATTTAAAAACTAAGAAATAAAACACAGCATCTTATCAGACCACAATGCTACAAAATCAGAAATTAATAAAAAGAGGATAAAGGACAAAAAACTATACATTTGGAAGCTGAACAACACCTTGGTTGAACATGAGAGGGTAGTACAAGAAATGAAAAATGAAATTAAAAAGTGTCTTGAAACAAATGACAAAAAGAAATACAACTTACCAAAACCTCTGGGAAACAGTCAAAGTAGTATTAGAGGTAAATTTATTGCAAAAAGCAACCACATGAAGGGCAAGGGAAGAATATTAATTATTTCTTTACCCCATCTCCAACAAGTTGATAAAGAACAGGAAAAAAAAAAGACAGAAAAAACAACCCCAACATCCTCTAAAAAAATTAGGGCAGAAATAAATAAAACAGAAAAAAATATTGAAACCATCAACAAGACCAGCAGTTGGTTCTTCTAAAAGGTCAATAAAATTTACAAACCACTAGAATACTAACAAAGGAAAAGAAAGAAAAGACACAAATAATCTGAATAAAACATAAAAGGGGCAATATATTAGAGTTCATAGCTCACCACATCCTCTCCAACACACAAAATCCCATTGCAGCAGTCACCGTATCAATCCACCTAGATGAGGGTCTTCTGATCCTTTGCTGACCCTCCATCCTTCTCAACATCATGCCCTTCTCCAAGGAATAGCATATCCTAGCAATATGTGCAAAGTATGTATATTTGCTGAGCAAATTGTCCAAGAAGCTGAACTCTTATGAAGAAGAGTGTGGCACCAGAATTGGAGGGAGACACATCAATAACCTGCATTATGTAAACAACACAACCTTGTTTTCTGAAAGTGAGGAGGATTTGAAGCACTTATTGCAGAAAATCAAGGAACATACCATATAAACCTATTCAAAAGTTACCATATATAAATCTTTTGAATAGGTTTGTATGGTGTTTCCTGAAATTTTTCAGTGTCAATCAATTCTATCTGGTACAGTGGCTCTGTGTATGCCCTCCATCTTCTTCTGATGTTTTCTGGGTCACTGAATATATTGCTCTTTCAATATCGCAACATTGGGCTTAAATTTATTTTTCAGTTCTTTCAGCTTGAGAAATGCAGAGTAAGTTCTTTGCTTCTTATATTCAAATTCCTGCTCTTTGCACATTCCTTTGTCCTCCAGAGCTGCCTTTTGAAATCCTCTGTTCAGTTCTTCCACTTCAACATACTTTCCCTTTCTTTTCACGTCTCAGTGCTCCAGTGCAATCTTTAGAGTCCCTTCTGACATTCACTTCAATTTTTTTTCTTTCTCCTCCGTTTTTGTAATAACCTTTTGCTTTCTTCATGGATGATATCCTTGATATCATCCTACAATTCATTTGATGTTCTATCACTAGTGTTCAATATTTGAAGCCTATTCTTAAGATGATCATGGAATTTATTCAAGAACCACATGATTCTATCAACTGATGCAGAAAAGGCCTTTGACAAAATCCAACAACTTTTCTTGATAAAAACATTCAACAAAATAGGAATAGAGGGGAATTTACTCTACATAGTATAAAGTGTATATACAAAAGAGCCAACATAGTTTTCAATGGAAAGAGACTAGGCAGAGATGCCTACTATCACTTTTCCTATTCATTATCATACTAGTAGTCTAAGCAATAACAATAATAAAAGAGAAAATAAGAAGTATCCAAATTGGCAAGAGATGGCCAAATCTCTATATGCAGATAATATGATAGTATATTAGGAAACCCTAAACGAATGTTTAGCAAGCAAACTACTGGACAAAGTCAACCAATTCAGCAAAGTGGCAGGATACAAGATCATCATACAAAAATTAATTGGATTTCTCTACAGTGACAAAGAGAATACAGAAATGGAGCTAAATTAAAAAACCCAATACACATCAAAATAACTAATCACAAAGTTAAATACTTGAGAGTCAATCTAACTAGAAACACAGAAGACCTGTCTTTAAAAAATTTACAAAACATTGCTACAAGAAGCAAAAAGAGAACTGGAAACATGGAATTATGCACCATGCTCACGGATATGAAGACTTAATATTATGAAAATGGCAGTCCTACCAAAAACAATCTACATGTCCAATGCAATCCCAATACAGATACCAATTTTCTTTTTCAAGGGGATCAAAAGGGAAATTGTCAAGTTTATTTGGAGAGCAAAGAGATCCTGAATAAGCAAAACACTTCTGAGAAACAAAAATCAAGCTGGAGGTATAGCACTCCTTTACCTCAAAACACACTGAAATACACAGTGGTAGTAACCAAAACAGCATGGCACTAGTACAATGACAGGCACGTAAACCAATGGAGCAGAATTGAGAACCCAGAAATGGACCCAGCTATCCATGGTCAACTGATATTTCACACAGAATAAAGCCAATCAAATGGAGAAATGACAACCTCTTCAACAAATGATGGTAGCAAAACTGAACTGCTATGTGCAGAAAGCTGAAATAGAATCCACATCTCACACCACATACAAAAAGTCAACTCAAGATGGATCAGAGACCTAGAAGTAAAGCCCATAACCATAAAATTCATCAGAGACAAACTGGGATCAAGCTTAGAAGACGTAGTCTAGTGTAAAGAGACTTCCAAATACAGTGAGAAATGCACAATCTGGAGAGGATAAGGCTGATGAATAGGATCTTCTAAAGACTAAATTCCTGTCTGCATCAAAGACATTTTCCAACAGAGTGAAAAGAAAATGTACTGACTGGCAAAATGCATTTGGAAATACCATTCCATACAAGGGTCGAATATAAAAATTTACATGAAGAAAAGCTCAAAATAACTGGCAATAAGAGAGATGCAGATCAAAATCACAGTGAGATACTATATAACTCCAGTTGTAGCAGCAAATTTTCACAGTACAGTAAGTAATAAATGTTGGAGAGGACGTGGTGAGATAGGAATTCTTGTACATTGCTAGGGGGATTGAAAAATGCTACAACCACTCTGGAAGGCAGTTTGGTGCTTCCTCAAAAAGCTAAACATAGAAATTCCTTATGACCTAGCTATTCCATTACTTGGAATATACCTTGAGAGAATGAGAATTGAGACCCAAATGGAGACTTGTACACCAAGGTTCATAATGGCAATATTCACCATTGCAACATGGAAACAGCCCAAATGTCCAACCACAATCAATGGATTGAGAAATTATGGTACGTTCACATGATGGAATACTACACAGCACATATAGGAGCAATATACTGAGTCATTGTACCAAAAGGAATTGGCAGATACAGAAGCATTTAATGAAACAGCATTTGAGCCAGAGCCTATGGTGATGAAGGCAGAAGTTCAAGCTGCTTTGAAGGAAATAGTGAAAAATAAGGCCCCCGGAATTGATGGTATACCAATTGACATATTTCAGCTAACAGATGCTGCCGTGGATGTGCTCACCAAGTTGTGCCAAGAAATCTGGAGA
>NW_006400041.1:2772890-2776586 GCF_000299155.1 Elephantulus edwardii | reverse complement strand
ACGGCACATAACAACAACAACTACCTAATGTGAGAGGGACTGGAGGGCATTATGCTACGTGAACTAACTTGGTCCCATAAGAATAAATACTGCATAAGGCCATTTTTTAGAATAAGGATCCAAGGGGGGGAGCAGAGGGTGAGGCTGGGTGCAGAGAGGTGAGGATAGGTGGGGTCATTAATCCTAGGGCTACATAATTTGAAGGAAATTATTTTCAGAAGAGTTGATTGGGGGATTCAGCTGAATCTACTGTGGAGGCTAGGTGGTGGCTTCAAATTGCATGCCTCCAGGTTGTCAGTGCAGCTCTTTACCACTAAGCCACCAGAGCACTAAGAAGTAACAGAGAACCAGCTAACTAGTTGTCAGGTGAGGCAAATATTCACAATGAATACAAGCCTGCCTTTGATCCCTTTAGAATTACAAACACATTGTCTCATGATATTCCCTAGGACGAGTTGTTATAAAAGGACTTTCACAAAGAAATTAATTCCAAATGTATAAAAAAGAAATATGTACTTTGGTTTTCCCATTTGCCAGGTTAAAAAATTTCTATGAATCTAACCTGCATCTAATGGCAATACAGATACCACACTCATTTTTCAAGGAGATAGAAAAGGCAATTTCCTTATTTATTAGGAAAGGGAAAAGACCTCAAATAAGCAAAGCTCATCTGATAAATCTGTGTTCCTCTATTGTTAATAGGGTTCATAGGTGAAGAGATGTTCAAATGGCACCAAACAACAACAAAGTCTAAAAAATAAACAAAATTTTAAGAGGCATGACACTCCCAGATCTCAAAACCTACTATACAGTCATAGTAACAAAAACAGCATGGCATCGATACAACAGGCTCTTAGACCAATGGAATAGAATTGAGAATCCAGAAATCAAACCATCTACCTACTCTCAACTGATATTTGACAAGAAAACAAAACACATTACATAGGGGAATAACAGCCTCTTTACCAAATGGTGCTCGAAAACTGGACATCTTACAGCAGAAAACTGAAATAAATTTACATCTCACTCCATAAACAAAAAGCAACTTAAAGTGGATCAGAGATCTACAGGTAAAACCAAAAACCTTAAATATCGGGGGAAAAAATAGGAACAAATTTAGAAGCCCTGGTCTATGGGATTAATAGGCTTGCAAATAGCTAATAATGTACATGAAGAGGATAAAATCAATGAATGGATCTTCTAAAAATCAAATCTCCATGTGCATCAAAAACTATTTCCAATAGTGTGAAAAGAAAGGCCATATACTAGGAAAAAATATTTGACAACAACTTTTCAGACAAGGGTCTCGTTACTAAAATCTATGGAATACTGCAGGGCCTCCACTGTTTAAATTTTGGCAGTTCCCTATCTATGTACTGAATGATATTCACCAGTATTTTGTTTGCATGTGATATTAATGACATTGTATCACCTTTCTTGGGACTGGGAACAAATAATGACCTCTTCCAATCCATTGACCAGAAAAATGTCCTCCAAATTTCCTGGCATAGACTGGTGAGCACATCCAAGGCTGCATATGTTAACTGAAATAAGTTAACTGGTATCCCATTGATTCCTGGGACCTTATTTTTTTGCCAATGCCTTCAGTGCGGATTCAAGTTCCTCCTTCAAACCATCTGTTCCTGTTCATATGGTACTTCCTGAAATTTTTCAGTGTCAGTCAGTTCTTTTTAGTACAGTAATTCTGTGTATTTTCTTCATCTTCTTTTGATGTTTTCTGAGTTGTTCAATATATTGTCCATAGTATCTTTTAGGATTGCAACTTGAGTGTTAAATGTTTCCAGTTCTCTCAGCTTAAGAAATTCAGAGTGAGGTCTTCCCTTTTTATTCTCCAATTCTCTTTGCACATTCCATTAAAATACTTTTCTTTGTCCTCTCAAGCTGCCCTTTGAAATCATCTTTTCAGCTCTTTTACTTCAGTATGTTTTCCCTTTGATTTGGCTTCTTGATGCTCTAGTGCAATTTTTAGAGTCTCTTCTGACATCTATTTTAGCTTTTTCTTTCTTCTATGTCACTGTAATAACCTTTCTTCATGGAAACCTTTCCTCATGGAGGTGTGAGGATGGTACAGGTAGAACAGGGTTCAGGTCTTTTGTTCTCAGGGTCGCTATGATTTGTACTTGACTTGACAGCACCTAATAGCAATAATATGTTCATGTCTATGTGGCATCAGGATTGAAGGAAGGCTTATCAATAATCTTCGTTATGTGGATTGACTTAACCTTGCTTGCTGAAATTGAAGAGAACTTGAAGCACTTGCTGCAAAGGCTTAAATACTACAGTTTTCAATATAGGTTGCATCTCAGCATCAAGAGAACAAAAATTCTTACCTCTGTACTGATAGACAACATAATGTGGGACAGAGAAATGACTGAAATTGTCAACAACTTAATATTACATGGATCCTTCATCAATATATTTGGCACCAGCATTTGGGAAATCAGATGTATTGCACCAGGAAAGTAAGGGACTTGCCCAAACTATTGAGTTATAATGTCAGTTGGAGGACTAAAGTGCACCCTATTCAAACTGTGGGGTTTTTTTCACTTGAAATGCATCTGAGACCTGGACAATGAATAAGGATGACAATCTAAGAATTGATGCCTTGGAACTGTCGTGTTTGAGAAGAGTGCTGAAGATCCCACAGACTGCCAAAAGAACAAACAGCTAGGTGTTGGAGAAGGTGCAGCCAGAGCGCTTCTTGGAAGCAAAGATGATGAAGATTCATTTCATATGTTTTGGTCATGTTGTTAGGAGAAGTTATTCCTTAGAGAGGGACATTATGCTTGGGAAGGCGGAGGGGTAGCAAAAGAGAGGAAGACCCTCAACTGGGTGGGTTGATGCAGTGACAGCGTGTCAGAGATTATGACGATAGCATGGGATAAGAAAGTGTGCAGGCCTATGGTACACAGGATCACTATGAGTCATACTAGACTCAACAGCAGATAATAGTGGGTAGATAGAGGCATGTGAAGAAATCAGCAAGGTACAATGAGGACTTGATGAAATGGGGTTGATAAAGGCATAAATCAGTAACTATTATATAAAACAATGTATAGGAATGATTGTATCAAACACAATATACATGAATGAAACACATATGTGAACAAAATGAAATACAATTTAAAAAATAAATATCATATTTGCCACCAAGAGTTTGTTATTTTGTCTTGGATTAGCCATGAAATAAATGCCTATGAAATGGCTTCACTCTGGAAAATATGGAGCTGTTGTGCATGAGAGTTGATTTAATGGCACCTGACTATATAATAAAGAACATTTGAAAACAAAATATATTACTCAAATTAAAAAAAATAAATAACAAAGGACAATGGCATTAAGCAAAAATAAAATAAATTTTATATGTTCATTCAAAAGAAAATGTAGCAAGAAGAAATTATTCTTTTTTTTCTTTATTTTATTTTTTTTTACAGCGGTTTGGGATTTCCATTCATTCACTGCCGCAATTTTCTCCCTGCCCACCCCTCCCCACCAGCTCGCTTCCCCCTCTGAAGAGAGAAAAACAAATAATAAAATAAAAAAAATTCCTTCATTAGTATACAATTCCCACGTCCCTTCCCCCACCCCCCAACCCGAGTACACTTCTCTATGCAACCTTAATTCTGGATTCCTGTGCTAATCATAATACTCAATCGTATATCACTTCTAATCTGT
>NW_006400041.1:2765253-2768800 GCF_000299155.1 Elephantulus edwardii | reverse complement strand
GTGAGGATGGGTAGGGCCAAAACTATAGGGTTACACAATTTGAGTGGAGGGAGAGGGTGAAGGACATGGAAAGGATCTAATGGGGGCCTGAAAAGACAGAGTAATGATAAGCAAGACCCAATAGTGATCAATTTTATAAAACACAATGCATGGGAATGATTGTGTGAAACACAATGTGAATAAAGAATAGTATGAAACACACTGTATACGAACTTTATAACCACCTTAATTTTTTTAAAATGGGGGTGTGCTACATAGAAGACCTCAACTTTATCTTTACTATTTTATTTTTTTTTTAAATTTGAAAACTAAAATTATTTAACACTCTCCACAGTAGTTACTTCTGAAAATTGAGGTTTCAGGACAAGTAGAGGAAGACAGAAAAGAGTTTTACTTTTTACTACGTTTCAATTTTTTTAAACTATATATATATAGTTGATGTATGCCGCCAAGTTGGAACCAACTCCTACGTGACCTTCAAGAGGGTTTTCAGAGGCACTGCTTTGCCGCAACTTTATCCTGTGGAGCAATTAGTAAGTTAAAAAAAATGGGCATTAGGGTTGACAATTCAACTTATTACCGCTAGGCTACCAGTGCTCCTTTACATATGTGTTAGTTCTGTAATTAAAACAACAAAATTAAAACAAGAAGTAAAGATTTAAACAATTGAAAATAATCAAAGTTAGAAGCTATGTGTTCCAACCTTGCTGCTTATCAGCCACATGAATTCCATGTTCTTCTTGTTATGTGCTGTCACGTTGTTTGCAACTCATAGGGACCCTATGTACAGTAGCCCTAAACCCTGCTCTACACTGTGTCAATATTATTGTCTTTGACAAATCTATCCCCATTACCCTAGTCACTGAATCAATCCATCTCATTGAGGATCTTCCTCTCTTGTGCTGTCCCCCCACCTTCCCAAGCCTCTCCAAGGACTGGTCCTTCCTTGCAACATGTCCAAAGTATGTCAGACAGAGCTTCAGAATCCTTTCCTCCAAAGAGCAGCCTGGTCTCTCCCTCTCTAGGACAAACCTCTTTGTTCTCATAGCAGTTCATGGTATATTCAATACTCTTCTCCAGCTTTCTGATGCATAGCAAGTAATTGTGAAGACTATGGCCTGGATTAGGTGCATCTTAGTCTCCAGACTGACATTGTTGCTCTTCAGTACTCTGGAGAGGTCCCTGACAGCAGATTTTCCTAATGTAATTCATCTTTTTATTTCCTGGTTGCTGGTACCAAGAATGTTGATTGTGGAACCAAGCAAACTAAAGTTGTTAATAAACTCAATCCCTTCTTCATCCATCATGATGCTGCCATTCAGCCCAGTTTTGAGAATCTTTGTTTTCTTGCTGTTGAGCTTCAATCCATATTGAAGGCTGCAGTACTCGACCTTCTGCAGCAAGCGCTGCAGGTCCTCCTCAGTTTCAGCAAACAGAGTTGTGTTACCTGTATAATGCAGACTATTGACGAGTCTTCCTCCAATCCACATTCATCCTCAGAGAACCCAGCCTCCTGGATGATCCATTCTGCATATAGATTGAAAAGGTATGATGATCGGATACAACCCTGGCATATACCCTTTCAGATTTTGAATCATGCATTATTTCCTTGCTTTGTTCTGATGACTGACTCCTGTTCCAAGTATAGGTTTTGCGTAAGAACAATCAAGTGTTTTGGGATTCCCCTTCTTCTCAGAATTAGCCACAGCTGATTGTGATCCATACAGCAAAATGTCTTTGCACGGTCAATGAAACACAGGTGGACATTCTTCTGGTATTCTCTGTGTTCAGCCAAGATCCATTTAACATTGGCTATAATATTCCTAGTACCATGGCCTCTTCTAAACTCACTCTGCACATCTGGCAGTTCTCTGTTGATGTGCTGCTCCAGTCTTTTTGGATAATTTTCAGCAGGATCTTGCTTGCATGTGATATTAATGATATTGTTTGATAATTTCCGCACTCTATCGGGTCACCTATCTTTGGAATGGGAACAAATATGCATCTCTTCCAGTCAGTTGGCCAGATGGCTCTCCTCCAGATTTCTTGGCACAACTTGGTGAGAACATCCAGGACACCATCTGTTTGTTGAAATATGTCATTTGGTAGGGCATCAGTTCCAGAGGCCTTGGTTTTTGACAATTCTTTCTGAGCAGCTTTAACATTTTCCTTTATCATTGCAGGTTCTTGCTCATACATCGTTTCATGATATTCTTGTGCCAACCAGTCCCTCCTGGTACAGTGACTTTGGGTACTCCTTCCATCTTCTTTCAATGCTTCTTGGATCATTTACTATTCTGTCCAAAGCATCCTTAAGTATTGCAACTAAAGCTTGAATTTGTTCTTCAGCTCCTTCAGTTTAAGAAATGCTAACTGAGTTCGGCCCTTTTGATTTTCTGACTCCAGCTCTTAGCACATTTCACTATAATACTTTCCTTTGTCTTCCCACGCTGCCCTTTCAAATCTTCTGTTCAGCTCCTTAATTTTATTTCTTCCCTTTGCTTTGGCCTCTCAGCGCCCTAGTGCAGTATTCAGAGTCTCGTTTGATATCCATCTTGGTTTTTTCTTCCTCCTTTGTCTCTGTAATGACCTTTTGCACTGTTCATGATGATATTTTTAATGTCCTCCCACAGCGCATCTGGTCTTTGCTCATAGTGTTCAAGGCCTCAAACCTGTTCCTGACATGGTTTTGAAATTCGAGTGGTAAGTTTGGAATTACTCAGGTAAAATTTTTGTTCCTGTGATTTTGATTTCTTTTTCTAAAGCTTAAATTTGAACTTGCATATGAGTAGTTGGTAGTCTGTTCCACAGTCACCACCTGGCCCAGTTTTCACAGCTGATATTGAGCTTCTCCAGTGATTCTTCCCATATACGTAATTGATCTGATTCTTACACATACTATCAGGGAAAATTCATGTGTATAGCCTGTGTTTATGTTTCTTATAAAAAAATATTTGCAATGAAAACAATCCTTTTTCTTTTTTTCCTGTATAAAATGTCATCTTCTTTATTTTGCATACTTTAATTTTAGAACTAAACAAAGAAAACTCATAAAACACAATATCAACCTCATTTTTGAGGAAGGGGATGAGGCTGCCTTACACACAGGACAATAAATAACAATACTACCGATCAGCAGATGGAGCCACATGGAAAGAGGGTGACTCAGGGATGCTGTATTACAGCGGTTTGGGGTGGGATAGGAGGTGATTGGTGGTGGTATTACAGAAGGAACTTGTAATTGATTTCTTCCATGTGAGATGCATCCTCATTACTCTCAAGTGGGGGAGGGGGGTCCCATCAGGAACAAAAGCACTAGGCTCCTCAGCTGTCATCTCATGTTTATCAATGCCTAAGCCTATATGATATATTACTCTGGAGATGAAAAAGTGAGGAAAAATGGAGTTGCTTTCATAGTTAAAAAAGTCATTGCTAGATCTGTCTTGAAGTACAATATTGTCGGTGACAGGATAATATCTATACGCATACAAGGAAGTCCAGTGAGTACCACTATCATTCAAATATATGCACCAACAACCAGAGCCAA
>NW_006400041.1:2738094-2762833 GCF_000299155.1 Elephantulus edwardii | reverse complement strand
AGGAGAGGAAGGCCCTCTATGAGGTAGATTGATTCAGTGACTGGGATAATTGGGATGGGAGTGACAGAGACAGTGCGATTGGCACAGGACAGAGCGGAGTTTAGGGCTACTGTACATAGGGTCGCTATGAGTCGCAGGCGACTCAACGGCACATAACAACAACAACAACAAGCCTAGATCGATCATGTGGTAGATGCAGTTGGCGTTTCTGGGCATCCTCAAGGGGGAAGCTGGAAGACAGCAGTGCAGTTTCAAACAGCAGCACCACCAGGTCCTTCACAACTTCGTCATTCTTGTCTGCCTCAGCTTTCTGTCTCAGGGTCTCAACAAGAGGATGGCCGGGGTTGATCTCCAGGTGTTTTTTGGCCATGATATAGCCCATTGTAGAGTTGTCCCAAAGTGTCTGTGGTTTCATGATATGCTCCATGTTGGCTGTCCAGTGATATGTGCTAGTCACAATGCAGAAGGGTGAAATACAAGCGTATTGGAGATTGACACCTTCTCAAACTTCCTATCCAAAATTTTCTTCATGAGTTCACAGAGGTTCTTAAACTTGGCCTTGCTCTCCTCCACTTTATTTTTCTCTTCTTCATCCTCAGGTAGGTGTAGGCCCTTCTTGGTAACAGAAACCAGGATCTGCTCATCAAACTCCTTGAGCTGTTTCACACAGTGCTCATCAATAGGTTCAGTCACATACACAACCTCAAAGCCCCACTTGCGTACTCTTTACACAAAAACAGAGTTGGCCACCTGCTCTCTCACCAGCGATATAATAGATGGGACTTCTAGGTCTCCTTCATGCTTGACACATATTCCAAGAGAGAAGTCATCTCATTTCCAGACTGGGAAGTGTGACAGTGAAGTTGCTCAGAAAGGCTACTCCAGTTAATAGAATTTTCATGGATTCCAAGCTGCAGGTTTTTAGAGAATGCCTCATAGAATTTCTTTTAGTTCTCTTTGTCTCATGCCAACTCAGAGAAGAGCTCAAGGTACTTCTTGATGATGTTTTTATGGATGACCTTATAAAAGATTTTGTTCTGTTGCTGAATTTCTCAAGAAATGTTAAGGGGCAAATCCTCAGAGTTAACCACAGCATGGATGAAGTTCAGATAACTCTGGTACCAACTCATCACAGCTGTCCATGATGAATATATAGTGAACATAAAGTTTAAAGTTCTTCTTCTTATTATTATTGTTCTCAAAGAGACAAAAGGGGGCATGGCAAGTGATAAAGAACAATGCTCTGAATTCCAGCTGACCTTCTACCAAGAAGTGCTTGAGTGCCAGGTGGTCTTCCCAGTCATCTTGTATAACTCTCCATATTCCTCCTGCATGATATCATCAGGATTTTGGGTACAAATGGGCTTAGTCTTGTTCAGTCCCTCCTGATCATTGTATTTCTCCTTAATTTTTTTAAGTTTTCTTTTTCTTGTCTTTACCACTGCCATTCTCCTCATTGGAAGCCACATTTTCTTTTTTAAAATTAATTTTAATGAAAGGTTACAGAGACTTACGGTTTTCATTCAGTCATTGTTATACTTTTCTCCCTGATGACCTCGTCTCCCCCAATTCACTCTTCTCCTTGAAAAGTAAAAGAAAAACTCTTTCATTGTTATACAATCTCTCCCCTCAAGTCCACTCCACTGTGCAGCCTTCATTCTGGACTCCTGTCATGACAATAAAATCCAATCATATATCCCTTTTAAACAGTTCTCTCCCTCATTTGTTTCAATGCAGTATACATCATTCATCCCCTCCTTCTCTGTCTCCCCTCATCCCTGATGTCAGTCCTGTTTTACAACAGTGGGCCTATGCAATATTTTTGTGACTTTCGTGACTGAGATATTTTATTCAGCACAATGTCCTCCAGGGTTACCCATTTTGTATAATATTTCATTAGTTCCTTGTTTTTCAATGCTGCATAGTATTCCACTGTCTGAATATACCAGAGCTTCTCTATATATTCGTTTGTTGATAGGCACTTGGGTTATTTCCAGCTCTTTGCTATTGTGAACAAAGCTGCAATAAATATGGGTGTGCATGAAACCACATTTTCAATCTTAGGCTTCTCTTCATCATCCTTATCCTCTTTCTCACCTTTCTCTTCTTCTGGGTCATCATCACTGATCTCCTTCTTTCATTCTTTCTCCAAATAAAGGGTGATGAGTTAGCCTACGAACTATGAGTGCATCTTCACTATTTCTTTGTCTCATCTCCCCTCTAAGTACTCTTTCTAGTCTTCTTTAAGGCACAAAATTACTTTAGTACCTAAACAAATGGGCAAGAACTATGAAGAATTGCCAAATAAAGACTTCATCACCATTGTGTTTTGTGATCATTCCCATTTCTCTGCCACCAAATAGGCAGAATAAAATCCAAAACCACACTGAACAATAATGGAGATCTCTGTCCTAGCCTGCAGAGCCCCCAAAAATGCTTCAGTACTAGACTTGTCAATGGTTCCCAAATTATTTATGAGATCAGCCTCGATCATGCCAATGCCTGTGCTGACAAGAGTCAAAGTACAATCATGGGGGTTAGGGATGATGTTTATTTTTAGCTCTTTACCAGTGTCCAAGTTGGAAGGGTCTGTCAGGCTCTCAGCAAATCTTGTCCAATGCATCAGAAGCACTAGAGATCAACTCCCTAAGGAAAATTTCCTCATTGGAATAAAAGGTATTGATGACAAGTGACACAAATTGGGCAATCTCTGCTTAAAAGACAAAGGTCTCTACCTCCTCCATTCCATGATGCACTTTCTCAAGCAACTTGATGAATACCAGAGAGGTGAGGGTAGCATATAGGACCAGGCTACAGAAGACTCGCCAGCTGTGTAGGGGTAACTCAAGAGCAACAATCCATTGTCAAAGGATAGGAGTTAGAAAAATGGGTTCAAGGATGAGACAATGGGACATTGAAAACTGAATAAAACAACCCTGCTAGAATGAAAATCAATGAAAAAGATCAGCTCTTAAAACAATCACATAAACCATCAGATAGTGAGAGGTAAGGGGAGCCAGGATTAACAAAAGAGGAGTCTTAGTATATATGTATTAAAAAAAAATTTTAAAAAAATAGAAGAGTCTTTTAAAATGTTCATTTCCTTTTGGGGGAAAAAAGTCCCTTTAGATGTCTCTAGTGTTACAGGTTTGATAAGTTATTTGTAAATTGTAAATCAGTACCAGAAAATATTTAGCATTATTTTAATATTTTACTATGATCAACTTATTAAAAATTATTTCAACATTTTTAAACTGTAGTAAAATATATGTGACAAAACTTTTGTTATTTCAACATTCACTGAATGTACAATTTGGTGACATTAATCTGTTTATCATATTCTGCAATCATCACCCTACCCACTTATAAATTTTTCTATCATACTTAACATAAATTTAGTGATCTTTAAGCAATGGTTATCCCTCTTATTACCACTCTGGCAACTATTAATAATCATCCCCACGATAAACTCAGATTTTTTACTAAATAAATATACTAAAGAAACTCCATTGTCCAAGGACTACTTTCCTCTTTGGTGGATTTAGATCTCTTGCCTTGCACAGCCATTGTGTATTTCAGTGTGGTAGTCGTTAAAATTTGACTCCTGTAAATCCACTCTCATTCCTTTCTGTATGCAGACTTGAGGAAAGACAAATAATACTCCACACCTTGAATTTCTGGTCTTAGATTTTACAACATGTAGCCTGGATGAGGTTACATGGGACGCTCAATTCATGATGTCAAATTGTGTGTGATTATGAAGTCATAAGGAGGATTCTCATAAAAACTTCTAGATCACAATCATGCCCCCAGATTTTGTAGAAAAGTAAGGGGTTGAGGGGGGTGTAGTGAAGTGAATAAAAAAATGACACTTCTGTTTTGACAGGGAATAATGCTACTTGATCATAGTGCATTTGAAAATGACAGAAATGAGGCATAATAACTAACGAAGAATAATCTGGACAATGTTTTAAAACTAAAGGGAGACTTCAATTCCCTTGAGGCTAATGGATAATAATTATACTCTTTGTGGTCAAATCTTAAATATAACAAAGGTAGAGACAAAGTTGTAAAGAGGAAAATAAACTTACCATCTAGAAGGCAAAATAAATTGTTGGTGTAAGTAAACCAGTATAAAATTTTTAAAAAATTTAAAAACTTGTTGGATTCACAGAACAATTTAGGTTGATATTTTTGAAGGGGATTTCACTGTTAGACTAGAGATATTTCTTACATTGATTGAACAGTGTTCCCAAAAAATATATGATGTCAATCCCAACCTCTAAACCAATGATTCTAATTCCATTTGGAAGTACTTGGTTGTTTATACTACATTAATGAAATAAATTCAATGTAGAATGTGTCTTAAATAACTTTCTTCTAAGACATAAAAAAATATTAAACAAAGGAGAAAAACAACTGATGGGGAAGAAAGATGTCAAACTGTATGATAGTCATGCAGGAGCTCAGGTGAGACAAGAACCTTCCTCCAGCAGCATCCTAAAGGCCACCATCATGAGTGCTTGAAATTCTCGCCAAATACTTTGAGAACATTTATGTTGGTTAATATCACCAGCTTAAGGTATTTCTGTTAGAGTAGCACTAAATAGCTAGGAATTTGGTATTGAAAAGTGGAGGGGCTTCTCTAACAAATATCTAAGATGTGGGTGTAGTTTTACAAATGAGTAATGAATAGAGGTTGGAAGAGTGTAGGGGGATGCTGAATGTTTAAAATAAAAAAGGTCTGCATCAGGACTGTCTACTTTCTCCATATCTATTCAATCCATATGTTAAGCAAATCACTCAAGAAGCTAGACTTAGGAAGAAGAATGAGGCATCAGAATCAGAGGAAGACTCATCAAAAACCGGTATCATAAAAATGATAGAACCTTGCTTGCTGAAAGTGAAGAGGACCTGAAGTGCTTGATTAAGAAGATCAAAGACTACAGTCTTCAATATGGATTGCACCTCAACATCAGTAAAACAAAAATCCTCACCATTGGGCCAATAGGTAACATCATGATAAATGGAGAAAGGATTCAAGTGGTTAATTATTTCACCTTGTTTGTATCTACAATCAACATGCTTGGCAATAGCAGTGAAGAAATCAAGACATATTAATTACATTGGGGAAATCTACTGTCATGGACCTCTCCAAGGTGCTGAGGAGCAGTGATTTTAGTTTAAAGACTAAGGTGTGCCTGATTCAAACAATGGTCTTTTCAATTACTTCCTATGCATCTGAAAGTTGGGGGGGGGGCAGAAATCAGGATGACAGAAGAATCTATGCTTTTGAGTTGTGATGGTGGAGAATTTCTCATTGACTACCAAAAGAACAAAATATCTCTCTCTCTCTCTCTCTCTCTCCCCCCCTCTCTCCCTCTCTCTCTTTCCTTGTTGTGTACCATAGAATCAAATCTGACTGGCACAGGAGGAGATTGCCCTTCCTTCTCCAGGGGTCAAATATGTCTTAAGAGAAGCAGCAGCCAGAGTGCTCCTAAGATAGAAGGGTGATAAACTTTCATCTTTCATTCTTTGAGCTTGTTGTTAGGAAGACACAGTCCTTGGAGAAGGACATGCTTGGAAAACTAGAGAGCCAGCAAAAGAGAGGAAGATCCTCAATAAAACGGATTGACACAGTGGCTGTAACAATGGGCTCAGGTATATCAATGATGGTGAGAATGGCACAAGATAGGGAAAGGTTTAGACCTACTGTTCATAAAGTCTCTGAGTCATGGTCAATGGTACTTAACAACAGCAATAATAAAGTCATTCAAACTCTTTGGTGAGGAGTTTGAACCAACTCATAGCTGACTTGCCAAGTAGGTTTTCAGAGGCTATTAATCTCACAGGGTTGCCCATTTTCTTCCTCAGAACAACTGGTGGATTCAAACTGCTTGTCTTTCAGTTGACAGTGAAACTCTTTACACACTAAGCCACTAGAGTTCCTTTATAATAGAATCTAAAATTGGCTTGAAAAGACTACTGGTAAAAGTAAGAACATCAAAGGATTCTGGTAAGGGCTTGGAAACGAGTGAGGAGTGTTGCATAGAATGTCTCTCATCTTACAAAACGTATAGGTTCAGTAAGAGAATGTTGCTGGACATGTAGACAGATGTTAAATATTTTTCTGATGAGTCTTTGAAAGAAAATGATGAAAATATGATTAGACAATGAAGAAAGGGCAATACATTTTATGCAGTAGTTAGAGAACTTGTCTGAATTATGCTCAGTTGTTTGCTGGAAGACAAAACTTAAAAGTCATGCAAAACATGTGATACATTAGGGAATAAGAGGATGGAAATATTAGTCAACTATGAATTTTGGTGTTAACAAAGAATATTGACTATACGATAGACTGCCAAAGAACAGATATGTCTTGGAGGAAGTGAAGCCAGGGTGTTCCTTAAAAGAAAGGATGGTGAAACTTCATTTCATATACTTTAGGCATGTTATCAAGGAGGAATCTGGCCGTAGAGAAGGATATCATGCTTGGAAAAGGTCAGTAAAGAACAGGAAGAACCTCAGTAAGATGACTGACTGTTAAATGCAACAATCGGTGGAGCCTGTTGTACATGGGATCTCTGAGTCAGCTAAAGGGTTAACTCAGATCAGAGGTGACTGGACAGCACCTAACAACTAACATCTTTCTTGCATTATCTGCTTTTAGTCAAGATCCATCTGTCTTCAGCAACTTCTGAATCAGGCTTGAATTTCTGGCAGTGTTCTATGAATATACCGCAGCAATCAGTTTATAATTTTCAGCAACAAAATATTACTATGTGTAGTACAAGTGACACTGTTTGATAATTTCTGCATTATGTTGAGTTGCCTTTCTTTGGAATAGTCACAAATATGAATCTCTTTTTAGCTGACTGGCCAGGTAGCTAACTGCCTTCCAAAATTTGTTGGGACATCTCAATTAATACTCTGTTAATTCCTTGAGCCTTGTATTTCACCAATGTCTTCAGTGGCAGCTTTAATTTCTTCTTTCAATACCATCAGTTCTTGACCATATGCTATTTCCTGAAATGGCAGGGTGCTGACCAATTCTTTTTGATACAGCGTCTCTTTGTATTCCTCAATATTCTTTTTTTAAATTATACTAGTTTGTTTACAAAATTAGAAAGTTGTTTTTCAGAACAGATTCTTCCAATTTCCTTCACCCCCACTCACCCATCAAACTGTACAACTCCATGATTAATCCACCATTTACCCATCCCAAACACATCCTCATCTTTCTGCTTTCACCCACTCCCCTCACTTGGATCCTCATACTTATTCTACAAAATGGTTTTATACAATATTTGTCCTTGTGGGACTGAGTCATTTCATTCAATATAGTACTCTCCAGTCCCTCCCAAACTAGGTAACTATTTATAAAATCATTACTCCTCCATGCCATGTAGTATTCCATTTATGAATGTATCATAATTTCTCAATCCATCTAATTGTGGTTGGAAATCTGGGCTGTTTCCATGTTCTTGCAGTGGTGAATAATGCTGCTATGAACCTTGGTGTACAAGTCTTCATTTGTGCCTCAGTTGTCATTTTCTCAGGGTATATTCCAAGCAGTGAAATATCTGGGTCATATGGAATTTTTATGCTCAGCTTTTTGAGAAAATGCCAAACTGTCTTCCAGAGAGGTTATACCATTTTACAATCCCACCAACAGTATATAAGAGTTCCAATCTCTCCACATCTTCTCCAGTATTTATTACTTGCTGCCCTGCTAAACTTTTCCACTGCTACTGAGGTGAGAAGGTATCTCATTGTGGTTTTAATTTGCATCTCCCTACTGTCAATGATTTTGAGCATTTCTTCATGTGTCTGTTGGCTATTTGAATGTTTTCCTCTGTAAAAGTCTTTCCATGTCTGTTACACATTTTGTAATTGGGTTATCAGGGTTTTTTCCTTCCCGAGGCCCTGTAGTATTCTGTAAACTTTCATTATGAGATCCTTGTCTGAGATGGCATTGTCAAATGTTTTTCCAAGTCAGTATGTTTACTTTTCACCCTATTGGTAAAAGTTTTTTTATGTACACAGGGACTTAATCTTTAGAAGGTCCAGTTCATCAATGTTATTCTCTCCTGGTTGTACATTTTTGGCTGTATTTGTCAGTGTTTTTACACCATAGGCGAGACCTTTTAAAGTATCCCATTTCATTCCTTATGATCTTTATGGTTTGGGGCTTTACTCCACCTTGAGTCAATTTTTGTGGTATTAGATGTGGATCCAGCTTTCTGCATGCAGAAATTCAATTTTTCTGGTACCATTAGTTGAGGTATTGAATTAAAAAAAATAATTTACACACATCCTATATCAGATATGTCATTGCTAAATATATTTGACAGCCTTTGGGTCTCTTTTTTCACCCTACTAGAGAAGGTTTTTCATGCATATTTTTGTAGAAGATCATATTACTCTATTTTCTCCTCTGCAGAATGTACATTTTTTATGATGTTTTAGTTACTAGTCATAGATTTTTGTTGTCATTGTTGAGTACCATTAAGTCAGAACTGACTCCTTGCTGACCCTCTAGCATGTTTTCAGGGGGGATGAAATCACATGGGAGGAGACTGACTATCCTTCTGCAGAACAGCTGGCAGATTTGAATAGCATGCCTTTGGGATTGCATTGCAGGTTCTTACCACTAGGGCACTGGAGCTCAGTCACTGATTGATTGACTGTTGTTACATACCATCGAGTTGACCATGACTCACAACAAATGCTATGAATCCTGCTTTATCCTGAGCATCTGACATACTCAAAGTAACCCCGGTTACTTTGTTAACCCATCCTATCTGAGGTCATCTTCTTCTGTGCCGATCCCTCCACCTTTCCAAGCATGATATCCTTCTCCAAGGACTTATCCCTCCTGGCAACACACCCAAAGTATTGTGAGACAGAGCCTCAAAAACCCTTGCCTCCAAGGAACAGCTTGGTTTAACCTTCTCTAGGACAGACTTCTTAGTTCTCTTGGCATTCCATGGTATGTTCAATATTCTTCTCTGGTACCACAACTCAAAGGCATCAATTCTTCTCTGGTAATCTTTGGTCATTTTCCAGCTCTCTGATGCATAGTAAGTAATTGTGAAGACCATGGACTGAATCAGGTGCATCTTAGTCTGTACACTGACATCATTGCTCTTCAGCAGTCTGGAGAGGTCTCTGACAACAGATTTTTCTAATGCAATTAATATTTTAATTCCCTGACTGGTGGTGCCAAGAGTGTTGATTAGGGACCCAAAAAATATGAAATTGTTAACAATCTCAATCTCTTTCCCATCTATAATGCTATCAATTCACCCAGTGGTGAAAATCTTTGTTTTCTTGATGCTGCATTTCAATACATATTGTAGACTATATTCCTTGATCTTCTACAGCAAATCTCCAAGCACTGTTGTTGGTTAAGTCTTCCTCCAATCTTGATGCTACACTCTTCCTAATAAAGTCCAGTCTCCTGGATGATCTGTTCTGCATTTAAATTGAAAAGCTATGGAGACAATATGCATCCCTGATGTACTCTTTTCCTGATTTTGAACCATGCAGTGTTTCCTTGCTCTGTTGTAACATGGCTTCTTGGTCCATGTATGAGTACAATGAAATGTTCCAAGATTCCCATTCTCAAAGTTAGCCACAATTTGTTGTGATCTACACAGTCAAATGCCTTTGCACAGCCATTGAAACATAACAGACATTCTTCTGGTAAACTCTGCTTTCAGCCAAGATCCATTGGACATTGACAATGACATCCCTAGTGCCACAGTCTCTTCTAAATCCAGCTTATACTTCTCGTAGGTCTCCAGTGATGCACTGTTTCTATTTTTTACTCCTATGATCTTTATAGTTGTTACTTTTACCTCTTGGACTCTGATCCATCTTGAGTTGGTTTTTGTGTATGGTGTGAGATTTGGATGTTGTTTCAGTTCTCTGCAGATAGATGTCCAGTTTTGCCAGCACCATTTGTTAAAGAGGCTGTAGTTGCCCTACTTAATTGATTTCATCTCCTTGTCAAATATCAATTGAGCATAGGTGAATGTACTTACTTCTTGTTTTTCAATTCTACTTCAAAGATATATGTGTCTGTCACAGTATCAGTACTATACTATTTTGATTAGCATGATTGTGTAGTAAGTTTTTAGGTCAGGGAGTGTGATGCCTTCTATTTTGTTTTTCTTTACAGCACTACTTACTCAGAATCTCTTTCCTGTCCAGATAAAGTTAGAAATATAAAAAAATATCTTTGAGGACTGGATTTTACATCTGTGTTGGAACTGCATTGAACCTATAGATTGCTTTTGGTAGAACTGTAATTTTCACACTATTAAGTCAGTTATCAGGGACCTCTCCAAATTACCAAAGGAGTAAAGATATCAGTAAGGTGCCAGAATTCAGGTCATGTCTTCTCAATGATTTGCTATGCATCTGAGAGATGGACAACAAATAGGGATTACAGAAGACTTGATGCTTTCGAGGTGTGGTGTTGAAGAATAGTTTTTAATATCCCATGGACCACCAAAACAACAAATAGATATGTCTTGGAGAAAATGCAGCCACAGTGCTCCCTGGAGGCAAAGCGGGGATGCTGCTAGGAAAGGATAGGCTTTGGAAAGGAACATCATGGTTGGCAAGGTCAGTGAAAGAGAGGAAGAGCCACAACCTGTGGGACTGACACAGTGACCGCAGCAATGAGCCCAAGTATGTCAGAGATGAAGAGGATGGCACAGGCTAGGAAAAGGTTCAAGTCTATTGTTCACAAGGTACTTGCCTTCAGAGCAAATGACCACAACAATGTACATGAACAAGGTATTTTCTTCCATTCATCTAGGCTTCTTTGTTGTTTAATATTTTATAATTTTATTTTTTTAGGTCTTTTGGATCTCTAGTTATACTTATTTCCAAGCGTTTCAACTTAATGGGTGCCTATTATAATTGATATTATTTTTCTTATTGTCTTTTCAGTGTTTTCTTTGTTACATTAGAGAAACTAAACTGATTTTTTTCCCCCTATTGTTCTAGTATTCTGCCACTTTGCTGAATTGGTCAACAAGGTTCATCAGTTTTTTTGCCGAGTCTTTGGGGGTTTTCTATGTACACTCTCAAATCGTATCCATATACAGATATTTTTAATTTTCTTTGCCAATTTAGACGTCTCTTATTTCCTTCTCTTGCTTTACTGCTTTAGCTAGGATTTACAGTACAATACTGAACAGGAAAGTGATAGTAGGAAACCTTACCTGCTCTCTGTTTATAAGGGGAATACCTTTGATTCCTATGTTGAGGATGATTTTGGGTATTGGTTTTGTGTATATATGCTCTTTAATACATTGAGAAAATTCCCCTCTATTGCTATTTTGTTCCATAGTTTTTACTCCTTTACCTGTTTCCTATTGATTTCTAATTTTATAGCATTATGGTTACAGAAGATGCTTTGAATTTATCAAGGCTTACATTATGACCTAACATATGGTCTATTGTGTGGAATGTTCCCTGTGCACTGCAGAAGAATGAATACAGAACTTTTCTTGGGTGTAATGTTCTGTATATGTTTATGATATCAAGATGGTTAATTGTATAGTTTATTTCTACATCATTGTTGAATTTCCTTCTACTTGTCCTGTCTTTAAACAAGATTGGTGTATTGTATTCAAATTCTGTAAATGTTGTTGTTGTTGTTGTTATGTGCCGTCGAGTCATTTCCGACTCATAGCGACCCTATGCACAACAGCCCTAAACCCTGCTCTATCCTGTGCCTGTAAATGTTGTTGTTGTTGTTGTTATGTGCCGTCGAGTCATTTCCGACTCATAGCGACCCTATGCACAACAGCCCTAAACCCTGCTCTATCCTGCGTCAACCGCACCGCCTCTGACGTGTCCAAAGTATGTCAGACGAAGCCCCAGAATCCTTGCCTCCAAGGAGTACCTTGGTTTAATCCTCCCCAAGATGAATCTGTTTGTTTTCCTGGCAGTCCATGGTACATTCAGTACCCTTCTCCAGCACCACAGCTCAAAAGCATCCACTCTCCTTCTGTCCTCCCTAGTCATTGTCCAACTCTCTGATGCATAACAAGCGATTGCAAATACCATGGCCTGTATCAGGCGCACCTTAGTCTCCAGAGAGACACTGTTGCTCCTGAGTACCTTTGAGAGGTCCCTAACAGCAGACATTCCCATCGCGATACGCTTTTTGATTTCCTGACTGCCAAGAGTGTTGACTGTGGAGCCGAGCAAACTGAAGCTGAAGCTGTGAACACTCTCAATCTCTTCGTCACCCATCCTGACGCTGCCAATTGGTCCAGTGGTGAGAATCTTTGTCTTCTTGATATTAATCCTCAATCCATATTGAAGGCTGCAATCCTTGACACTCTGCAACAAGTGCTTCAGGTCCTCCTAGTTTTAGCAAGCAGGGTTGTGTCATCTGCATAACACAAATTGCTGATGGACCTTCCATCAATCTGGACGCCACACTTCTACGCAGATTGTTAATAGACCTTCCACCAATCCTGATGCCACAATTCTCCTCATAGAGCCCAGCCTCTCGGATAATCTGCTCTGCATACATGTTGAAAAGGTATGGAGACAGGATGCATCCCTGGCGTACACCCTTCCCAATTTTGAACCATGCAGTGTTACCCTGCTTGGTTCTGACTACTGCCTCTGGGTCCAAGTATAGGTTTCGCATTAGCACAATTAAATGTTCTGGGATTCCCATTTTTCTCAGAGTCAGCCACAGTTTGTTATGATCCACACAGTCAAATGCCTTTGCATAGTCAATGAAACACAGATAGACATTCTTCTGGTATTCTCTGCTTTCAGCCAAGATCCATCTAACATCAGCAACAATATCCCTAGTACCACGACCCCTTCTAAGCCCAGCCTGGACTTCCGGCAGTTCTCTGCTGATGTGCTGTTCTAATAGTTTTTGGATGATCTTCAGTTGAATCTTGTGGATAAAATCTTGTAGAATTTTGTAAATGAACTAGAAAAATTAAAAAAATTTTAAAAAAAGAGTGGTGTACTGAAGTATCCTGCTACTGTTGTGGTGTTGTCTGTATCTTTCTTTAAGTTTGTTAATGTTAGTTTTCCACATTTTGCAACTCTATCATTCAGAGTGTAGAAATTAAGGTTATGTCCTCTTGTTCTATTGGCCTTCTAAACATTAAATAATTTCCTTCCTTGTCTCTTGTGCTGGTTTTTACCCTGCCGCCTATTTTACCAGAAATTAATACTGCCACTCCTACTTTTTTGTGATTGACATTTGCTTAGTACTTTTTCCACTTTTTTTTCTCCCTTTTTATTGGTTGCATAGAGTAATTCATGTACATTATTTACATTCATGTACATTGTATTTTATACAATTCATATACTTTGTATTTTACATAATTAATTACTATTGATCTATGCATATTATCATCCTGTCTTTTCAAGTCTACATTGAATCTTTTCTATTCTTTACACCTTCCATCCACTAACTTCTGGTATCCTAGCAATCCTCATCTTCCTCTTTTTCTGCTCTTCCTTCTCTTTTCCTTCCCCTTTTGAACATTTAGACATATCTTGTGCATATATCTTTCTATTTCCAAATTAGTGGTCTTATGCAGGATTTGTCTTTTTGAGATTAAATTATTTCACTCAATATAATGTTCCCTAGACTCTCCTACGTTATATAATATTGTGCAAAGTCACTGATCCTAACTCATGCATAGTATTCCACAGTGTAAATCTATCCCAATTTCTCAAGCCACTCATTTATTGATAGAGATTCGGGCTGTTTCCATTTTCTTGCTATTGTGAATAATGTTGCTATGAATATAGGTGTTCATCTTTATTGTGATCTCTAAGATGTGTCTCTTGCAGGTAACATAGTGATAGGTTTGGGGTTTTTATTCATTCTGCTATTTCTCTTAACAAGTATTTAAGCCATTAATATTTATTTTAATTATCAATTGTTGTTGTTATTATGTGCCGTCGAGTTGCTAGCAACTCTATGTACAACAGCCCTAAACCCTGCTCTGTCCTGTGCCAATCTGACTGTCTCTGACACATCTGCACCGATTATCCCAGTCACTGAATCAATCCACCTCATAGAGGGTCTTCTCCTCCTGCGCTGCCTCTTTCCAAGGACTGGTCCCTCCTTGCAACATGTCCAAAAGTATGTTAGACGAAGCCTCAGAATCATTGCCTCCAAGGAGCAGCCCAGTTTAACCCTCTCCAGAATGAACCTGTTTGATTTCTTAGCAGTCCATGGTATACTCAATACTCTTGTAGAGCACCACAACTCAAAGGCACCAATTCTCCTTATATCCTCCCTAGTCATTGTCCAACTCTCTAACACATAACGAGTGATTGCAAAGACTATGGCCTGTATCAGACACACGTTAGTCTCCAGAGAGACACCATTGCACTTCAGTACTTTGCAGAGGTCCCTACCAGCAGACTTTGCCATCACAACACATCTTTTAATTTCCTGGCTACTGGTGCCAAGAGTGTTGACTGTGGAGCCAAACAAACTAAAGCTGTGAACAATCTCAATCTCTTCATCATCCATCCTGATGCTTCCAATTGGTCCCGTGGTGAGAATCTTTGGCTTCTCGATATTAATCCTCAATCCATATTGAAGGCTGCAATCCTTGACACTCTGCAACAAGTGCTTCAGGTCCTCCTAGTTTTAGCAAGCAGGGTTGTGTCATCTGCATAACACAAATTGCTGATGGACCTTCCATCAATCTGGACGCCACACTTCTCCTCACAGAGGCCAGCCTCCCGGATGTTCTGTTCTGCATATAGGTTGAAAAGGTATGGAGACAGGACACATCCCTGGCGTACACCCTTCCCAATTTGGAACCATGCAGTGTTTCCTTGCTCTGTTCTGATGACTGCCTCTTGGTCCAAGTACAGTTTCGCATTAGCATGATCAAGTGTTCTGGGATTCCCATTCTTCTCAGAGTCAGCCACAGTTTGTTATGATCCACACAGTCAAATGCCTTTGCATAATCAATGAAACACAGATAGACATTCTTCTGGTATTCTCTGCTTTCAGCTAAGGTCCATCTAACATCAGCTACAATATCGCTAGTAACACGACCCCTTCTAAACCCAGCCTGGACTTCTGGCGGTTTTCTGCCAATGTGCTGTTCCAGTCGTTTTTGGATAATCTTCAGCAGAATCTTGCTTGCATGTGAAATCAATGATATTTTCTGTAGTTTCCACACTCTGTTGTGTCACCCTTCTTTGGAATGGGAACAAATATAGGTCTCTTCCAGTCAGTTGTCTAAGTGGTTTTTATCCAGATTTCTTGGCACAATTTGGTAAGCACATCCAGGGCAGCATCTGTTAGTTGAAATGCATCAAGTGGTATACCATCTATTCCTGAGGCCTTACTTTTTGCTATTTCCTTCAAAGCAGCTTGAAATTCCTCTTTCATCACCATAGGCTCTTGTTCATATGTTGCTTCATGAAATTCTTCTGTAGCCTAGGTTTTATTGCTGCCATTTGGGGTGGGGGCATTATTTTTTGTATTATTGCTAGTTACTTCAATCCATTCACTTTTCTGTGTTTCTTCTATATGCAGACTTCTTTTAGTACTTCTTGTAAAGTTATACAAGATACAAGGTCTTGTTTCCATAAGTTCCCTGAGTTTCTGCTTTTCTGAGACTGCTAATTTCTCTATTTGTTTGACAGTTTTCCTAGGTATAAGGTTCTTGTTTGGCAGTTGTTTTCTTTTAGAGTTCTCTACATGTCATTCAATTATCTTCTATCTGCATATCAATTATCTGTTGAGAAGCTGGAACTTAATCTTATTGGCTCTCCTTTTTAGGTAACTCTTTCTTGAGTTGTATTCCGATTTTTTTTTAACCAGAAAGGATTTTGCTAGAAAAGCTTATTGAAATACATAAAGTAGTAATTTTATAGATCCCACTCAGTACCTTAAATTCTTCAGAGATGTTCCTTGTAGACCCTAACTGCTCACTCCCACTTTTACTAACGGTTGACATTTCCTTCTATCTTCTCAAATAAATGTTTTCATTTTCATTTAATTTTTCTTTTTTAATAATATGTATTAATATTATTACTTTTTATTAAGCGCTTGGCTTTATGATATATTCCTTTTCCTCATGTCTTCCTTATTTTCTGTGTCTGGCTTTGTTCCAAATTACTTCCCCAAATTTCAGGATATCAGAATTCTTGTCCATGAGTTGGCTTCAACATCATTTGGTGTGTCTATGGGAGAGGGGCAGGTTTGTCAGTCTGCCTGATTCACTATCCCATCAAAAGTTCTCTCCTGACTAATAATACTGAGCTTCTTCAGGATCTCTTTCCATAGTTATGGTCTATTTGATTCCTGTCTGTTCTATCTGGAAAAGGCCACATACTTGTTACTGTTGTTGTTAGATTCCATGGAGTCAACTATGATCCCCAGTGACCTTCACAGCAAATCTGAACCTTGACATATCCCAAAACATCTCAGATTGCTACAGTCACTGTGCCAATCCATCGTATGGAAGAGCTTTCTTTCTTTCTGTGATGCTCCACCTTTCCTACTATGATGCCTTTTTCTAAGGATTGGTCCTTTGTGATGACATGCTGAAAGTATGTGAGATGAAGTTTCACCATCCTTACTCCTTAGGGCCAGGCTGGCTGCACTTCAGTAAGACAGATTTGTTTGTTCTTTAGGCAGCCCATAAAATACTAAGTACTTTCCCCCAACATCACAATTCAAAGGCATTGATTCATAAGAAACAACTGAAAAATACCATGGTTTGGACCTACCATTGGATGTATCTGTATCTCTGTCATATAAATAACTACCTATATAAGTTTTCCTTTGAACTTGAACAAAATATATTTTTCCATTTAATTCATATAGTTAAATTCTGCTAAACATTTTATTTGGTGTGTTGTTGTTCTTAGGTGCCTCTGAGTTAATTCCAACTCATGGTGACATCATGTATAACAGATCAAAATTGCCCATCTTAGGGAGTTAATCAACAAAGAACTGCCAAAAGTGCAGGCTGGGGATAGAAGAGGCCAAGATACTAAGGATATTATAACTAATGTTAGATGGATATTGGCTGAAATCAGGGAGTACCTGAGATGCTAACACATCTACCTCTATTACCCTACACATCTACCCCTCATTATCTGAGTACCAGAGGAACATCTGTGTCATTGACTATGCAAAGGCATTTGACTGTGTGGACCACAATAAACTGTAGCTAACTCTGAAAAACTTATGTGAAACTTATACTTGAAAACCTAATACTTGAACCAGGGGGCAGCTGTCAGAACAGAATAAGGAAATACTGTATGGTTCAAAATTGGGAAGGGTGTATGCTAGGGATGTGTCCTATTTTCATATCGTCCCAATATATATGTAGAACAGATAATCCAGGAGGCTGGGCTCTATGAGGAGAAATGTGGCATCAGGATTGGAGGAAGAGTCATTAACAGTCTGCATTATGCAGATGACACAATTCTGCTTGCTGAAACTAAGGAGGACCTGAAGCACTTGCTGAAGAAGGTCAAGGCTGCAGACTTAAATATGGACTGATGGTCATTATCAAGAAAACAAAGATTCTCATCACTAGACTGAATGACAGCATCATGATAGAAGGTAAAGAGATTGAGATTGTTAACAGTTTCCGTTTGCTTGGCTCCACAATCAACACTCTTGGTACCAGCAGAAAGGAAATTAAAAGATGAATTACATTGGGAAAGTCTGCTGTCAGAGACCACCCCAAAGTACTGAAGAGCAGTCTGGAGACTAAGGTGTGCCTAATACAGGCCATGGTCTTTGCAATTACTTGCTATGCATCAGAGAGCTAGATAAGGACTAGGGATGATAAAAGGAGAATTGAAGCCTTTGAGCTGTGGTGCTGGAGAAGAATATTGAGTATACCTTGGACTTCTAAGAGAACAGGTTCATCCTAGAGAGGGTGAAATCAGGTTGCTTCTTGGAGGCAAGGATTCTGAAGTTTTGTCTGGCATATATTGGACATACTTCAAGAGAGGACCAATCCTTGGAGAGGGATGTTATGCTTGGGATGATGGAGGGACAACACAAGATAAGAAGACCCTCAATGAGATGAATTGATTGAGTGACTAGGGTAATGGGGGTAGATGTGTTAGAGACAATAAGATTGGTATGAGATAGAGCAGGGTTTAGTCCTATTATACATAGGGTTGCTATGAGTCACAGGTGACTTTATAGCGCATAACAACAACAACAACATCAACTGGGAGCTCTGCTGGCTTAATGGCAGGAAGCTGAGCTGCAATCCTGAAGGGGCACAGTTTGAATCCACCAGATGTTCTGCTGGAGGAGGGGCAATCTCCTGTGACAGTTGGATCCAATTCGATGGCACACAACAAAAAAGGAAAAAAATAAAAAACACAAGAACTCCATCAAAATTGCCAGTCCAGTGCCATCCTCACAATCTCTGCTGTGCTTGAATCCACTGCAAAAATGACCAGTAGATACTTAATTGCTGACATTGAGTAATGCTTTAGTAAGTTATCAAGAAAAACTTAAATACAAAATAGTATGCTCTGCTTGACTTCATTTTCAGTAAAAACTATAAGCAAAATATAAAGAGTTAAGGATCAATATGTAATTAAAAATTGTCAGAGAGCCACTATCAAATTAATAAGTTAATTTGTTTCTTTTGTTTTCACTTACATGTTTCCTACTTTTTCAATACAATGAATATATGTTGCATTTGTAGTAAGAACACTGTCATTTCATTGAATTAAAATAAGGCTTTCTGTCAATATGGGCTTACTGGAGTTTTTAAGTACTTTTTAAGGCTTTTAAAATTCTTCTACATTGTGTTTCATTCACATACATTGTGTTTCATGCATTCCTTTATTCACAGTATTTCATGTGATCATTCATATACATTGACTTTTATAAAATTAATTACAATTGATCTATGTCTACTATTAATCGGCCCTTTCAGATGCCCATCGGATTTTTCATTATATTAAATAATTAGGGCAATGGAGCTAGGTGTGTCAGAGTCAGTGAGAATGGCTCAGGACAGGGCAGGGTTCAGAGCTGCTGTACATAGGGTCACAGGCGACTGGACAACATGCAACAAGAACAACAACTGTAGTATTTGTGTGCAATAAAATATGTCTTTAACAGAATTCCTAAACTTTCTATACCCTGGTCCCTTGTTAGACACATTATGATAATAACAAGCACCTCACTAGTATGCTAAAAGTTTTAGATAACATACTTGGATAATATCAACTACTTAACTCAGAACTCTTTTGGGGTTTTTTTTGTTTGTTTCTTAAATTTTTATTTTATACTGGTTTATTTACAAAGTTCGTATACATTGTTTTCACACTGGATATTTCTCATTTCCTTCACTCTATCCCTTTATCAAACACCCCACCCCTTCCCCAACAATCCTCACCCCTCTGCTCGAATCCACCCCCCCCTTAGATCTTCATATTAATTCTAAAATAATGGTCTTACACCTTATCTGTCCTTAAGGGAATGAGTTAGCTCACTTAGCATAATACTCTCCAGTCCCTCCCAAGGTAGTGGTAATTTACAAAATCATTGCTCCTGTGTGCTGGGTAGTATTCCATTGTGCGAATGTATCATAATTTTTCAATCCATTCTATTGTGGTTGGACATTTGGGCTCTTTACATCTTGCCATGGTGAATAATGCTTCTATGAACATGGGCGTACAAGTCTCCATTTGTGCCACAGTTCTCATTCTCTTGGGGTATATTCGAAGCAGTAATATAGCTGGGTCATATGGAATTTTTTAAATTATATTCGTTTATTTACTAAAATACATTGTTTTCAAGAACAGATTCTTCTAATTTCTCTCACACCCAATCAAATTGTAGAATCCCATGATTAATCCACCGTCCCCCTGCACATCCTCATCCCTCTGCTTCTGACTCCCCCTATCAGTCCTTATACTCATTCTATAATAATGGTTTTATACAATATTTGTCCTTGTGAGACTGAGTTAGTTCACTCAACATAATGGTCAAGAAAGCAAAATCATTTACAATGGCCAACCATAAACTGACATACTTAGGAGTGAACCTAACTAGATATACCAAAGACCTATACAAAGAAAACTACAAAGCATTTCTGCAAGACACAATAAAAGACCTAAAGAAATGGAAAATGGGCCCTGTTCATGGATAGGAAGACTCAGTATCATGAAAATTACAATCCTATCAAGAGCAATCTACATGTTCAACATAATTCCATCTAGATACCAAATTCATTTGTCAAGGAGATTGAAAGGGAAACTGTCAAATTTATTTGGAGAGACACACCCCGAATAAGCAAAACACTTTTGAGAAACAAAAATGAAGTGGGAGGGATAGCACTTCCTGCCCTCCAAATGTACTACACAACAGTAGTAATCAAAACTGCATGGTACTGGTACAATGACAGGCACAATTACTAATGGGAACAGAATTGAGAGCCCAGAAATAGACCTAGCTATCTACGATCAACTGATATTCATCAAGGAAATCATATGGAATTTTTATATTCAGATTTTTTTTAGGAAATGCCAACATGCCTTCCAGAGTGGTTGTACCATTTTACAATCCAACCAACAACTTAGAAAAGTTCCTATCTCATCACATCCTCTCCAACATTTATTACTTGTTGTCCTGCTAAACATTGCCACTACTACTGGAGTGAGATGGCATCTTATTGTGGTTTTTATTTGCATCTCTCTTATTGCCAGTGATTTTGAGCATTTCTTCTTGTGTCTGTTGGCCAACCGAATATTTTCCTTTGTGAAAATTCTTTCCATGTCTTTTTCCCATTTTGTAATTGTGTTATCAGTCTTTCTCTTGTGGAGGCTCTGTAGGATTGTGTAAACTTTTGTGATGAGACCCTTGTCTGAAATGGCATTGCCAAATGTCTTCTTATCCCAGTCAGCAGGTTTTCTTTTCACTCTGTTGGAAAATGTTTTTGATGAGCACAGAGATTTAATCATTAGAGGTATCATTCATCAATTTTATCATCTACAGATTTAACATTTCTGGCTGTATTTGGCAGTCTCTTTACACCATAAACTATGCCTTCTAAGCTTTCTCCCAGTTTGTCTCTAATAAACATTATGGTTTGGGGCTTTACACCCAGATCTCTGATCCACCTTGAGTTGATTTTTGTGTATAGTGTGATATGTTTCAGCTTTCTCCAGGGAGCAGTACAGTTTTGCCAGCTGAAGAGGTGGTCATTTCCCCATTTAATAGGTTTGTTTCCTTGTCCATAGATACCTGTTGACCATAGATACCTGGGTCCATTTCTGGGTTCTTAATTCACCTCACATACTTTGGACATATTGTCAGGAGGTACTATTCCTTGGAGAGGGACATGATGTCGGAAATGTTAGAGGGCCAGCAAAGGAGAGGAAGACCCTCAACCAGGTGGATTGACAAGGTGACTGCTGAAATGGGCTCTTGTGTGTCAGAAAGTGTGAGGATGGTTCAGGACAGGATTAGGTTCAAAGCTTTTGTTCATAGGGTCATAATGAACCATATTCGACTCTATGGTACCTAACAATAACAATTCAGTCCCATTGGTTTATGTGCCTGTCATTGTAGCAGTACCATGCTGTTTTGGTTACTACCACTTTGTAGTAGATTTTGAGGTCAGGGAGTGCTATGATTCCCAAATTATTTTTGTTTTTCAGAAGCGCTTTGCTTATTCAGGGTCACTTTCCTCTCTAAATAAACTTGACAATTTCCCTTTCAATCTCCTTGACAAATGAATTTAGTATCTGGATTGGGATTGTGTTGAACATGTGGATTACTTTTGGTAGGATTGCCATCACAATATTGAATCTTCCTATCCATGAACAGAGCACATTTTTCCATTTCTTTAGGTATTTTATTGTGTCTTGCAGACATGTTCTGTAAGTTTTTATGCATAGGTCTTTTGTATCTCTAGTTAGATTCACCCTCAACTATTTCAATTTGTGGCTGACTATTGTAAATGGTCTTCACTCATTAGTGTTCAAGGCCTCAAGCTTGTTCCTGAGATGGTTTTGAAACTTGCGTGGAATAGACTCAAGGTCAAATTTTGGTTCCTGTGGAATTGATTTAGCCTTCTTTAGCTTCAGCTTGAACTCGCATATGAGTAGATGGTTGTCTGCTCCGCAATCAGCACCTGGCCTACTTTTTACAGCTGTTATTGAGCTTCTCCAGCAATTCTTTCCTCAGATGTAATTGATCTGATTCTTATGCATATCATCAGGTGAAACCCAGGTGTATAGCCTGCATTTATGTTTCTTATAAAAAGTATTTGCAATGAATAAATCATCAAATGTACAAATTTTATAATTCTATCTCTAGCTTCATTTCAATCACCAAGTCCATATTTTCCAACTACTATTCCTTCTCTCCTGCTGCCTGCCACCTTTTGTATTCCAGTGATACATTATTATTAATGCATCTTGATTGCATGTTCAATCGATTTCTGACTGCAAAAGTTGGTGGAAATCTTCTATTGCCTCATATTTGGCTCTAGTTGTTGGTACACACATTTGAAGGATAGTGGTATTCACTGGACTTCCTTATATGTGCATGCATATTATCCTGTTACTCACCAAATTTTATTTTAAGATGAATCTAGAAATGACTTCTTTAATTATGAAAGCAACCTCATTTTTCCTCACTTTTCCATCCCTGGCATAGTAGATCATGTGACCATCTGATTAAAAATGTTCCATGCCAAGCCATGTCATTTTGCCAATACCAACTATGTCAATATTTATATGTTCCATTTCTTTCTTAACAATGTCCAATTTTCCTACATTTACACTTTTCACATTCCACATTCCAATCATTAGTTTCTGCTTACAACTGTTCCTCTTTCTTTGTATTTCCATATTTAAGTCTAGAGACTAAGGTGTGCCTGATCCAGGTCATAGTCTTCACAATTATTTGCTATGTGAAAGTTGGATAATGACTAGGGAATGATCAAAAGAGAATAGATGCCTTTGAGCTTTGATGCTTGAGAAGCGTATTGAATATACCATGTATTGCGAAGGGAAGAAACAGGTTCATCTTGGAGAGTGTGAAATCAGGCTGCTCCTTGGAGGCAAGGATCCTGAGGCTTCGTCTGATATACTTTGGGCATATTGAAAGGAGGGATCAATCCTTGGAGAGGGACAGGAAAATAGAGGAAGACCTTTAGTAAGATAGACCGATTCAGTAGCTGAGGTAATGAGAATAGGTATCTCAGAGACAATAATGTTGGCACAGTATAGAGCAGATTTCAGGACTATTGTACACAGGGCCACTACGAGTCGCAAGTGACTCAAAGGCACAGAACAACAACAACATTGTAAATGGTTGCTTTCTTGGTTTCCTTCTCTGAGTTCTCTTTGTTGCTGTAGAAGAATTCCACTGATTTTTGGATGTTCATCTTATATTCTGTCCCTCTACTAAACTGGTCTACTAGGTCTAATGGGTTTTTTGTTGAGTTCTTGGGGTTTTCTGTGTACACTATCATATCATCTTCATATAGTGATAGTTTAACCATCTCTTTGCCAATCTGGATGTCTTTTATTACCTTCTCTTGTTGACATTGCCCTAGCAAGCAATTCCAATACAATTTTTAATTGAAGTGGTGACAGTGGGAATTCTTTTTTTTTTCTTTTCTTTTTTTGGCACATATTTTTATTGCTGTGGAAAGATATATAACACATTTGTCAGTTTGACAGTCTTTTCAAGTGTGCAATTCAGTTTGGTAACATGAATTACCTTAATCACATGGTGCAACTACTACCTGTAATTGCTTCCAAGTTTCCCTTAGAAAATGTAAGTTTTAAATATAAAACTACATGAATTTTAGAGGAAGCTAACACCATCCTTTTCAAGAATGCTTCAACATGTTTGAAGAGACAGTGGACATTCTTATCTGGTCCTTGTTCTCAAGGAAAATACTTTTAGTCTTTCTCCATTTAGAATGTTATTGGCTTTTTGTTTTGCGTATATACTTTTCACTCTGTTGAGGAAATTCCTTTCTGTTCAAACTTTGCTGGGTGTTTTAATGAGGAAGGGGTGTTGGATTTTGTTAAATGCCCTTTATGCATCAATTGCTTAGATCATATGGTTCTTGTTATTTGCTTTGTTAATATGGTGAATACCATGAATTATTTTTCTTATGTTTAATCATCCTTGCATACCTGTTATGAATCCTTCTTGGTAACAAGAAATTATTTTTTTATGTGCTTTTGGATTCTATTGGCTAGGATTTTGTTAAGATTTTTGCATCTATATTGATGCACATATTGGTCCATAGTTTTCCTTTTTGGAAATATTTTTGCCTGGTTTTGTTATCAGGGTTATGCTTGCTTCGTAGAAAGTATCTGGAAGTGTTCCTTCTTTTTCATTGTTGTGAAATAATTTAAGTAGAATTTGTGGTAAATCATCTTTGAATGTTTGGTAGAATTTAGCTCTGAAGCCACTTGGTCAAGGACTTTTCTTAAAGGGAAGTCTTTTTATGATGTGTCCAACTTTTTCTTTGGTGATGGATCTGTTTAATCTGCATACAGCATGAGTTCAAGGAATTTCTCAATTTCCTTTAGGTTTTAGAATTTATCAGAGTATAGCTTTTCATAGTAGTCTGATATCATTGACTTAACTTCATCTGGTTTTATCTGTGTCCTCTCTCTCTGTCTCTGTCTCTCTCTCTCTTTCTCTCTCTCTTATTTTGTTAAGTTTTCCAGTGGT
>NW_006400041.1:2732674-2737994 GCF_000299155.1 Elephantulus edwardii | reverse complement strand
CCCGTTAAGTTTAAGTTTGCCAATACATTCTCAATTTTATCGACCCTTTCAAAAAAGCAGCTCTTGGTCTTATATATGGTTTCATTTGTTTTTTGTTTTCTCATTAACTTCTCTTGTCCTTATAATTTATTTTCTTCTAAAAGCTGGACAATTAGATTGTTGTTCTTTTTCTAGTTGACGAAGATGTTGAGTTAGACTATTGATTTTACTTCTTTCTTCCTTTTTATGTGTTTGCCTATTGCTATGAACTGTCCCTTGAGGACTGCCTTAGCTGTATTCCAGAGGTTTCAGTATGTTGTATTTTCATTTTCATTTGTTTTAAGGAACTTTTTATTTCATTATGTATTTCTTTTATAACTCAACTCTGTTCTAGCAGAGAGTTACTCATTTTCCACATGGATAGTTTTGTAAGCTTTCCCCTCCTAGGGTTAATGTCTAGTTTTATTGTATTGTAATCTGAGAAGATTGAGAAGATATTTTGTATTATTTCAGTATTTTTTTTTTAATTTGTTAAGGCTTGCTTTGTGTCCTAATACATGATTGACTCTGGAGAATGTCTTATGTGCACTTGAGAAGAAAGTGAATTGAGTTTTAGTTGGGTGCAGTAACCTGAATACATCCGCAAAGTTGAGTTGGCTGATTGTATAGTTTAAATCTTCTGCATCTTTATCTAGTTTTGGGGGGTTGACCTATCCTTTGGTGATAGTGGTGTGTTAAAATCTCCTACCACTATTGTGATGCTGTCTATTTCTTTATTCAATTCTATTAACATTTGTTTTAGGTATTTTACAAATCTGGTCTAACATTTGGTACATAAATGTTGTCCAAGGTTTGTCTTCTTGATCTATTCTGCCTTTAATCAGCATATAATGTCCTTCCTTATCTTTTATGATAGTTTTCATTCTGAAGTCTATTTTATCAGAGATCAGTATTGCCACTCCTTCTTTTTTTGAGATGACCTTTTGCTTGGTATCATTTTTTTCCAGTCTTCCATTTTGATTCTGTCTTTTTCTTCTTTTTGTTTTATGTGTCTCTTGAAGGCAACATATTGATGAGCTTTGTTTTATTAATCCATTCCTCTACTCTTTTAATTGGTGCACTTAATTCATTCACATTAAGTGTGATTAATGTCAGGCCAGGTTTTACTGTTGCCATTTTGTTGTGCTTCTTCTGTTGTTTCTGGTTGCTATGGTCAATCCACTTACTTTTGGCTTCTCCACGTAAAGGTCTTAATTTAAAATTTCATGTAGTTTTGGTCTTTCTTGTTTTCACAAATTGCTTAAGTCCTTTCTTTTCTGCAAAAGATCTAATTTCTCTTTCATATTTGATAAAGAACTTTGCTGGGTATAGGATACTTGGCTAGCAATTATTTTCTTTCAACTTTATGTATAGGCCATCCCATTGTCTACTAGCTCACAGGGTTTCTGCTCAAAAATGAGAACTCAATCTAATTGTCCTCCCTTTGTAGGTGACTCAGTGTTTATCTTCTACTGCTTTTAGAATTCTATCCTTATTTGACTGAGTTTTCTTGGGGACTGCTGGATCCAGGGACCTGCTGGGGTAGGGACCACTGGACGAGAAAACCTGAGTAAGGGCTGCTGGGCAGGGACTGCTGAGCGAGAGCCATTGGGTGGGAGACAGACAGCTGGAATTTGGGTAGGGACCCCACTCATGAGCACACATGGAGAGCTGAGGTCTGAGTGGAGTCCGACAAGTGGTTGAACTAACTCTGTGGTTGCCTTCTGCCCCCCCACTCCCGCCTGTGCCTGTCCTGATCCCCATTTGGCTCCACACCTGTGCCTACACGTCCAGTCAATCAATGTGCCTTTAATCTGGAGCACCTTGTCTGACTTACCTACAAGAGGCTGCTCTCACAGGCGCTGAACTGAACTTCCCTTGTGTCAGAAGTTCATGGGAAAAACACAAGTGGGATAGCTGTCCAACTGATTTCTAGAGCATTGTCTTCAGATTACGAACATATAAATGTCTTGAAGAAATCAAACTATACCATACACTACACAAGCACAAAGCAAGATGTCACCCCCAAAAGGTGACACAGTATCTATGGATTTCCTGAAGCTAGAAAGTCTGATGGAACTTTCTGACACAGAATTTAAAAGAAAAATGATTGAATCGTTTCAATGAATGAAAGACAAACTTGAAGAATTACAGGATACTACAAGCAAAAACCAGGAGGAGCTAAAACAAAACAAAACAAAACAAAAACCAAAAACCCAGAACAAAGCAGATAAAACAAATGAGGCATTAGAGGCTCTGGAAAAACAAGCAACTACGATCCAAAGTATGAGGTCCAAAGTTTCAGATGCTGTAAACATGATGGAGCGACACATGAGCAGACTTGAAGAAATGGAACATAGAACCAGTGAAATAGAAGATAGAATTGTCACCACTGATCTGCTAGAGCAAAAAGAGGAATCAGAAAAGAAGGAAAAATAAGAAAACCTAAGAGTAATGTGGGACACCACCAAATGAAATAACATGTGTATCATTGGAATCCAGAACAGGAAGAAGCAAGTAAAGGCACTGAAAAAGTTTTGGAAGAATTACTAGAGGAAAACTTCCCATGCATAATGAAGAATGAGATAATACATAGTAAAGAAGCTGAGTGAACACCATATAGAATAGATCCCAAAAGAAAATCACCAAGGTAAATCATAGTTAAATTTGCCAGAACCAAAGAAAAGGAGAGAATTTTGAAAGTAGGGAAGGAGAAACAAAGAGTAAACTATAAGGGAGAAGAGATAAGATTAAATGCTAATTTCTCAACAGAAACTATGCAAGCAAGAAAACAGTGGAAGGATATTTATCAAATACTCAACACAACTGTTAACCAAGAATACTGTACTGCGCAAAATTATCTAAATATGAATGATTAGAATGCACTGAAGAGAAGAAGAGTAGCACATTGGCTAAAAAAGCAAAATCGATCAATATGCTGTCTACAAGAGACAAACCTGAAAAGTGAAGATAAAGACTAAAAGTTAAAGGATGGGGGGAAAAAAGATACCAAGCAAATTACAACCAGAAAAAAGGCAGGAGTCATGATATTAATCTCTGATAAAATAAATTTCAGTGCTAAAACCACCACAACAGATAAAGAAGGTCACTACATAATGCTTACAGAACAATGCTTACAGTGTCAACAGAACAAGAGGATATAACAATAACAAATATCTGTGCACCAAATGAAAGACCTGCAAAATATATAAAAGAAACATTAACAAAACTGAAAAAGGAAATATACAACATTACTATAGTAGTTGGAGACTTCAATACAACACTCTCAAGAAAAGACAGAACTACCAGAAAGAAACTAAAAAAAAGATACTGAAGAATTAAACCACACAATAAACCAACTTGATTTCATAGATATATAAGGGCCAATGCACAAAAAAAACCCCAAAAAACCCACAATATAATTTTTATCCAATTTGCATGGAACATTCTCAAGAAGAGATCACATTTTAGGTAACAAAGTAAGCATCAATAAATTAAAAAACATAGAAATAAAGAAGCATTTTCTCAGACCACTATGCTACAAAATTATAAATTAATAATAAGAGGATAAAGGAGAAAAAACCATACATTTGGAAACTAAACAACACCTTGCTTGAACATGAGTGGGTACGAGAAGAAACAAAGAATGAAATTAAAAAGTTTCCTAAAAAAAATTACAATGAAAACACCACTTACCAAAACGTCTGGGAAACAGCCAAAGCATTAATAAGAGGTCAATTTATAGCAATAAGCAACCATATCAAGAGGCAGGAAAAAATGACCACTGACTCTCTAACCCAACTGTTGTTGTTGTTGTTTTGTTAAGTGCCGTCGAGTCACTTGCAAGTCATAACGGCACTATGTACAACAGCCCTAAACTGTGCTCTGCCATGTGCCAGTCGCACTGTCTCTGATACACCCATTCTGAGTACCCCAGTCACTGAATCAACCCACCTCATAGAGGGCCTTCCCCTCCTGCACTGTCCCTCCACCCTACCAAGCATGATGTACTTCTCCAAGGACCAGTCGCCCCTTACAACATGTCCAAAGGATGTTAGATGGAGCCTCAGAATCCTTGCCTCCAAGGAGCTGCCCGGTTTAACCCTCTCCAGGATGAATCTGTTTGTTTTCCTAGTAGTCCATGGTACCCTCAATACTCTTCTCCAGCACCACAGCTCAAAGGCATCAATTCTTCTTCTAACCTCGTTAGTCATTGTCCAACTCTCTGATGCATAACAAGTGATTGCAAAGACCATGGCCTGTATCAGACGCACCTCAGTCTCCAGAGAGACACCATTGCACTCCAGTACTTTGCAGAGGTCCCTACCAGCAGACTTTCCCATCGCAACACGTCTTTTAATTTCCTGGCTACTGGTGCCAAGAGTGTTGACTATGGAGCCAGGCAAATAAAGCTGTGAGCAATTGCAATCTTTTCATGATCCATCCTGATGTTGCCAATTGGCCCAGTGGTGAGAATCTCTGTCTTCTTGACATTGAGCCTCAATCCATATTGAAGGCTGCCCTCCTTGACTCTCTGCAGCAAGCAATTCAGGTCCTCCTCAGTTTCAGCAAGCAGGGTTGTGTCATCTGCATAACGCACACTGTTGATAGATCTTCCACCAATCCTGATGCCGCATTTCTCCTCATAGAACCCAGCCTCCCAGATAATCAGTTAGGCATATAGATTGAAAAGGAATGGAAATAGTACATATTCCTGGCATACATCCTTCCCAATTTTGAACCATACAGTGTTTCCTTGTTCTGTTCTGATGACTGCCTCTAGGTCCAAGTATAGGTTTGCATTAGCACAACTAAATGTTCTGGATTCCCATTCTTCTCAGAGTCAGCCACAGTTTGTTATGATTTGCATTAGCACAACTAAATGTTCTGGATTCCCATTCTTCTCAGAGTCAGCCACAGTTTGTTATGATCCACAGTTAAACGCCATTGTGTAGTCAATGAAACACAGATATACATTCCTCTGGGATTCCAATTATCTCCAACAAATTGAAAAAGAACAGCAAGGAAAGGCCATACCCTCTAAAAAAAAACCCAACTGAAGTTATAAAAATTAGAGAAGAAATAAACACAATAGAACACTGAAAAACAATTGAAACCACCAAAAAAACAAGTTGGTTGTCATGGACCTAGGACTAAAACCAAGGACTATAAAATTCATTACAGAAAAGCTAGGAACAACACTAGAAAACCTAATCCACAACATAAACAGTCTTCCCAGTATCCTGGAAAAGCTACAACCAGGAGAAGATAACATAGATGAATGGGACCTTCTAAGACTCAA
>NW_006400041.1:2726333-2729964 GCF_000299155.1 Elephantulus edwardii | reverse complement strand
TAAATCCAGCCTGCACATCTGGAAGTTCTCTGTTGGCATATTGTTCCAAAAGTTTTTCAGCAGAATCTTGCTTGTATGTGATATTAATGATATTGTTCAATAATTTCTGCACTCTTTGGAATGGGAACAAATATCGATCTTTTCCAGTCTGTGGGCCAGCTGGCTGTTCTCCAGATTTCTTGGCACAACTTAGTGAGCACATCCAGGGCAGTGTCTATTTGTTTATACTCAAACAAATATGAAAACCTAGAGGAAAAGAAATTCACAGCCTACCTGAACTGACAACAACCTAAATTGAACAACTGAACAGACCCATTACAAAAGAAAAGTTGAAAAGGTAATAAAACAACTTCCAGCCAAAAATAGCCCTGGACTAGATGGCTTTACAAGTGAATTTTATCAAACATTCACAAAAGATCTGTCACCAATCCTATATAAACTATTTCAGAAAATAGAAAAAGATGGAATTCTCCCAGACTCATTCTATGATGCAAACATATCCTGGATACCAAAGCCAGATAATATCACCACCAAAATAGAAAACTATAGGCCAATATCTCTCATGAACATAGATGTAAAAATGCTGAATAAAATCCTTGCCAATAGAATCCAACAATACATCAAAAAATACCTAGTGAGATTCATAACAGGTATGCAAGGATGGTGTAACATAAGAAAAACAATCAATATAATTCATCATATTAACAAAGCAAAGAACAAGAACCACATGATTCTATCAATTGATACAGAAAAGGCTTTGACAAAATCCAAAACCCTTTCCTGATTAAAGCACTCAACAAAATAGGATCAGAGGGGAATTTCTTCAACATAGTAAAAACTATATAAGCAAATCCAAGAGCCAACATTGTTCTCAATGGAGAGAGATTAAAGGCATTACCCTTGAAAACAGAAACTAGGCAAAGATGCCCACTATCACCTCTTCTATTCAATACTGTATGTCTTAGTGATAGGAATAAGGCAAGAGAAGGAACTAGGATGTATCCAAATTGGCAAAGAGGAGGTAAAATTATTCCTATATGCAGATGACATGATAGTATACTTAGAAAATCCTAAAGACTCAGCAAGAAAACTACTGAACATAGTTGACCAATTGAGAAAAGTGGTAGAACACAAGATCAACATACACAAATCAATTGGATTTCTCTACAGTGACAAAGAAAATAACAGAACTGGAGCTGAGAAAAATAATACCCTTCACAACAGCTAATCACAGGATTAAATACTTAGGAGTAAACCTCAAAGGAGTAAAGCATAAAGGATCTATCAAAGAAAATTACAAAACATTACTACAAGAAACAAAAAGAGACCTGGAGAAGTGGAACAATGTCCCTTGCTCATGGATAGGAAGACTCAATATTGTGAAGATGACAATACTACCAAAGGCAATTTACACATTCAGTGCAATACCAATACAAATAACAATTCCATTCTTCAACGACATGGAAAAGGCTATCTCCAGTCTCACTTGGAATGAAAAGAAGCCCCAAATAAGCAAAGCATTCCTTAAAAAGAGAAACAAGGTAGGAGGCATCTCACTCCCTGATTTCAAATCCTACTATACTGTGCCGTGGTGGTCAAGACAACATGGTACTGGTACAATAACAGACACACAGATCAATGGAATAGAATTGAGAATACAGAAATCAGCCCATCTACCTATGGTCAACTGATTTTTGACAAGGAAATGAAATAAGTTAACTAGGGAAACAACAATCTTTTTAACAAGTGGTGTTGGCAAAATGGAAAAACTATCTGCAAAAAAGTCAAGCAAGATTTACACCTCATTCCATATACAAAAACTAAATCAAAGTGGATCATGGACCTAAACCAAGGACTATAAACTTGATTAAAGAAAAGCTTGGAAGAACTCTAGAAATCCTAATCCATAACATAAAGTCTTCCAAGCATCCTGGAAAATCTACAACCTGGAGAGGATAAAATAGAATGGGACCTTCTAAAAATCAAATCCCTATGCACATCCAAAGACTTCTCCAACAGGGTAAAAAGGGAAGCCGAGATTGGGGAAAAATATTTGGTAAACACATGTCAAACAAAGGACTTATAACTAGAATTCATAAAATACTTGAGCACAACAACAAGATGAAGGTAAACAATCCAATTGAAAAATGGGAACAGGATACGAACAGACACTTCACCAAAGAAGACATTCAGATGGCCAACAAGCACATGAAGAAATGTTCAAAATTCTGAGCTCTAAGAGAGATGCAAATCAAAACAACTATGATATATCATCTCACCTCAGTAAGAATAGCAAACTTTAACAGAACCGCAAACATCAAGCGCTGGCAAGGTTGTGGAGAATTCACTGTTGGTGGGAGTATAATATGGTTCAACCTCTATGGAAGGCTGTATGGCGCTTTCTCAAAAAGTTGCAAATAGAAATATCATTTGATCCAGCAATTCCACTATTGGGACTTTACCCTAAAGAAACCACAACCGCCACCAAGCAGATATATGCCATGTTTATTGCGGCTTTGTTAGCAATAGCAAAGAGCTGGAAACAACCCAAGTGCCCATCAACAAATGAGTGGATAGAGAAGCTCTGGTGTATTCACACAATGGAATACTACGCAGCATTGAAAAACTCATTAAATACTATACAAAATGAGTGACCCTGGAGGACACTATGCTGAGTGAAATATCTCAGTCACAAAAGGACAAATTCTGCATAGTGTAACTGTTGTAAAAGGGGACTGACTTCAGTGTTGAAGGAAGACAGAGAAGAAGTGTATGAATGATGTATACTGCATTGAAAAACATAAGGGAGAGAAGTGTTTAAAAGGGATATATGATTGGGTATTATTGTCACGACAAGAGTCTAGAATGAATGCTGCACAGTGGAGTGGACTTGGGGGAGTGATTGCATAACAACGAAAGAGTTTTTCTTCTACTTTCAAGGAGTAGAGTGAATTGCGGGGAGGGGGTGGGCAGGGAGAAAAGTGCAACAATGAATGAATGGAAATAATAATTCTCTGTAACTTTTCATTAAAATTAATTTAAGAAATTAAAAAAGAAAAAATAATTCTATCCTTATATTTTAATTTGGAGAATTTGACTATGATATGTTTCAATTTTTTTTTCTTTTTGGATCTATTCTATTTGGTGTTCATTGAGCTTTCCCATTCTTCAAAATGCCTAGAAATATTTTTGTAGTATTTCTTCCACAATTTTCTCAGTGATTTCCCTTTCACTCTTATTTTCTGTAATTCCAATCATATTTATGTTGTTCCTTTTGATGTTATCCCACGATTCTAATATTTTCTCCATTTTCTTTACGTTTCATGTATTGCAAATACATTTTATAAGAGACACAAACACAGGTTATACACATGGACTTCACCTGATGGTATGCACAGGAATCAGATCAATTACATCTGTGGAAGGAACTGCTGGAGAAGCTCAATATCAGCCGTGAAAACTAGGCTGGGGCTGATTGTGGAACAGACCACCAATTACTCATATGCAAGTTCAAGCTGAAGCTGAGGAAAATTAAAACAAATCCACAGGAGCCAAAATACGACTTTGATTTCATCCCACCTGAATTTTAGAATCATCTCAGTAACAGGTTTGAGGCCTTGAACACTAATGA
>NW_006400041.1:2720760-2724787 GCF_000299155.1 Elephantulus edwardii | reverse complement strand
CAACGGTGTCTCTCTGGAGACTAAGGTGCGCCTGATACAGGCCATGGCATTTGCAATCGCTTGTTATGCATCAGAGAGTTGGACAATGACTAGGGAGGAACAGAAGGAGAGTTGATGCCTTTGAGCTGTGGTGCTGGAGAATAGTACTGAATGTACCCTGGACTGCCAGGAAAACAAACAGATTCACCTTGGAGAGGATTAAACCAAGCTGCTCCTTGGAGGCAAGGATTCTGAGGCGTCGTCTGACAAACTTTGGACATGTTGCCAGGAGGGACGGGTCCTTGGAGAGGGACATCATGTCTGGGAGGGTGGAGGGATAGCGCAGGAGGGGAAGACCCTCTATGAGATGGATTGATTTGGTGACTGGGTTAATTGGGATGGGTGTGTCAGAGGCAATGCGGTTGGCACAGGATAGAGCAGGGTTTAGGGCTGTTGTGCATAGGGTCACTATGAGTCGCAAACAACTCGACCGCACATAAGAACAACAACTTATATATAATTTTTCTTCTAGTATGTTTCCAGTGAGGTTATTGTCTTTTAGCTCACTGATTCTCTGTTTCATCACTTCCATTCTATTTTTTTTCTCCTACTAGTATGTCAGAAAGAAAAAGTCAAATGTCCATAATCTTTCCAATTACCAGCTACGCATCTGAGGCCTGGGTCTGACACCTTTCAGCTGTTGTGTTGGAGAAGAGCACTGAACATCTCATGAATGGCCAAGAGAACAAACAGGTATGACTTGGAGAGAATGCAGCTGGAGTGCTCTTTGGAGTAAAGAATGATGAGGCTTTGCCTCACATACTTTGAACATGTTGTTAGGGGGTGCTATTCCTTGGAGAAGGACATGATGCTGGGAAGAATGGAGGGTTAGCAAAGGAGAGGAACACTCTCAACTAGGTGGAATGATACGGTGACTGCTGCAATGGGCTTTTGTGTGTCAGGAAGTGTGAGGATGGTGCAGGACAAGACTGCATTCCAATCTTTAGTTCACAGGGTTGCTGGACTCGATGGCACCTAACAACAACAATATGTTAGACACTGCTGCCATTTCAGTCTTAATATTCTGGACTGCATTTTCATGCTTTTCTGTTTTTCCAGCTGTGTTGGCTGTACTCTTTTTTGTGATGATTTTTTAAAATTCTTATTCCTCTTTATCTATACTATCAATTCTTTCTTACATCTCTTGCATCCACAGTGACGGAGAGGAAGACCCTCAACCAGGTGGATTGATACGGTGACTGCTGCAATGGGCTCTTGTGTGTCAGGAAGTGTGAGGATGGCACAGGATAGAACAAAGTTCAGATCTTTGGTTCATAGGGTCGCTATGAATCATCCTGGAGGTGAAAGCACCTAAGAACAACAGTAAGGCAAAACAGGCTTGTATATGATTTGTATAATAAAGTTTTGTATATGATTTAGACTCTCTTGACTTGGTTTTTCTCTACCTCATGCCAGTGGAATATTTATTATCTTCTTCTGATTAATATGTCTTGGAAATATTGTAGCCAGGGTGCTCTGTGGAGGCAAGGATGGCAAAGCTTTGTTTCACATAATTTGGGCATATTGATAGAAGAGGCTATTCCTTGGGACATCATCTTTTGGAAAGGTAGAGGGTGAGAGAAAGAGAGGAAGACTCTCAGGGAGGTGGGTTGACACAGTGACTTCAGCAATGAGCTCAAGTGTGTCACGGAAGATGACACCTATCAGCAATAACAGGAAATCGAGTTCTAGTGGTGTAGGCAGTTGGGAGCTAGACTGCTAACTCAAAGGCTGTGTCTCTCACTAGAGGCTCCACAGGAGAAACATGGGCAATTTCCTTTTAGGTGGTTTATAGCCACTGAACCCCAATGGAAGGTCAGTTAAGAGTCAGTTCCAAATTAACAACAATCAGGAAAAATAGGCAATCAAAGACATTCACCTTTGAAATTCAGTTATCCACTATTCCAAGTGCATCACATCTCAGCTATTGAAAGGCAAATTAAATAGCTACCTTTGATTTTTGTTTTAAATTCTCATGAATAATTAGATTTTTAAAATACATTTTAATATTGTATTGTTGTTTGTTGTTGTTATTAAGTGACCCTATGAATGAAAGACCTGAACACTTGTATAACTTCCATTGTTTCTCCAAGTTTATAGAGTTTCCAGAGGCAAGCTATTTCGGAAGTGGATGCCGTTCCTGTTTCCAAGCTTATTTTAATCAGGGACGTCCAGCAAATAGTGTCCACCATGGGTAACCATTACCACATTTGACACATCAATGTCACAGTGTTGCACAGTGTTTAGCATCACAGCAACCACGAGTTACCTCTGGACAGCAAATGGACAGAACCATTCAGTAGAACCAGGCTGTTCCAAATCTCTGCCCCACCTGGAAGCCAGCCCATCCTGTTGATCCCATGCCTTTTAAATAGGAGGTCGGATACAATCAATTCACCCCCAAAGGCTAATAAACATTGCCAATTATGTTTCCCTGAAAATAAGATCATACTAGAATAGTAAAATGAGTTTACTTCCATTTTCTTATTCTAAAAGTTCAACAATTACCAATATCTGGGCAACTTGTTTAATTTATGATCTCCCTAATCCTACTACTTAGATGATTTTGAGGAAAATCCCTATAATCTTATCATTCTACTAAATCTATTGCCCTATTGCCTTTTTTGTTTTTGTTTTTATCCCCTCAATCTCTTACAAGTTATCTGTGAGTAGATAACATTTAAGAATTATAGTATTAACTATGTAATATCCAAAAGAGAAAGTATATTATGAATCAAAAAGTTACTCAATTCTAGAGTATTCTAACTCATTGCAGTTAAATCTATTCAGAGTCTCCAGTGGGTTTCCAAAGCTGTAAATCACATGGGAGGAGATTAACGATCTTCTTAAAATTTTTTTTGGTTTGCATACAATAATTTATTTATATTTTGTTTCATTCATGTATATTGTTTTGAGTTTTTTCACTTCCTCCCTCCAGCCACCAAACTCTGTGAACCTGTAATTTTCTCCCTAATCCAAACTTAAGCCTCCCTGCCACTTCCCCTTGCCTCTTTGGAAATCCATACACATATTATTGATTATCCTTCTGATTTTACAATAATTGTCTTATACAGTATTTGTCTTTATGAGACTGAGTTAGTTCACTCAGTATAATGTTCTCTAGACTCCTCAATGTTAGAAAGTATTTTTCCAAATCATTGCTCATGAGTGTTGCATAATATTCCATGATGTGAGTGTATCACAATTTCTCAATTCAGTCATCTTTTGATAGGCATTTGGACCATTTCCATTTTCTTGTTATTGTGAATAATGCTGCTTTAACTTTGGTCTACAAATCTCCATTTATATTTCAGGTCTGTTTTCCTTGGGGTATATTCCAAGCAATAGAATAAGTTGGGTCATACGTAATTTATATGTTCAGCTTTTTGAGAAAAGGTCAAACTGGCTTCCAGAGTGGTTATATCATTTTACAATACCACCAACAGTGTATGACAGTTTCAATCTCTCCTCATCCTCTCCAACATTTACTTATTGATAACCTGTTAAACTTTGTCACTACAATTGGAGTTGAGGTAATATCTAAGTATGGTTTTGATTAGGAAGTCTCTTATAGCCAATGATTTTGAGCATTTCTTCACGTGTCTGTTGGTCATCTGAATATCTTCCTCTGTGAAAGGTCTTTCCAAGTCTTTTGCCCATTTTGTAACTGGGTTATTAGTGTTCTTCTTATGGAAGCCCTGCAGTATTCTGTTACCTTTTGCTATGAGATGTCACTGCCAAATGTTTTTCCTCAGTCAGTCGGTTTTCTTTTTACATTATTGGGAAAAGTTTTTGATGGACATAGGAACTAAAACTTAGAAAGTCCCATTCACTGATTTTATCCTTTCCTGGTTGTGCATTGATGGATGTATTTGCTAGCCTATTTATTAAAGGCTCAAGCCTTAGAAGGTCCCATTCATCTATGTTATCTTCTCCTGGTTGTAGCTTTTCCAGGATACTGGGAAGACTGTTTATGTTGTGGATTAGG
>NW_006400041.1:2715053-2718688 GCF_000299155.1 Elephantulus edwardii | reverse complement strand
AATAAAATATAATTATAGAAAAAAAAGAAGATTAAAAAAAAATAAAGGCTCAAGCCTTTAATATTTGCCAGCCTATTTTTAAAGCCTATTTATTAAAGGCTCACGCCTTTTGTTCATAGGGTCACTATGAGTTGTCTACGACTCTATGGCACCTAAGAACAACATTTATACCATAGGATAGGCCTTCTAAGTTTGGTCCCATTTTGTATTTTATGATCTTTACGGCTTGAGGATTTACTCCGAGGTCTCTGATTCACCTGGAATTGATTTTTGTGTATGGCAAGAGGTGTGAATACTGTTTCAGCTTTCTGCAGGCAGAAGTTCAGTTTTGCCCACACCATTTGTTGAAGATGAAATTGACCGCTTTTCATGGAGAGGAGCAAACGGGGGGTGGGGGCGGGAGGGGTGCAACAATGAATGAATGGAATTTCAAAATCTCTGTAAATGCTCATTGAAATGAAAAATAAACAAACTAAATTTAAGAAGAAAAGATGAAATTGACCATATTTTCCTGTGGGTTCGCTGATATTTTTCAATGGCCTTTGGGTTATCTGCACAACTTCCTATGGAGCAAGCCACCCATTTTAACACACTGGGGGAAAATATATGAACAGAGGTAACAACTGTGCCTGATTATCAGACAACCCTCTACCAACTCCATGTGAAGCTGTTTTGCTTCTGGCATCTGGAAGTAGATCTTGCAGTCCACTTTCTGTCAATACAATGTTGGTCAAACTGTTTAACTTTTAAAAATGAATTAAATTATTTCATAAATAGCTTTTATATTAATTACATGGTGAAATGTTAATATTTTAGATGTACTAAAAATACATTACTTTTTAAAAATGTTTCAGTTTCTATCATGTTTTACAGCAGTATATCTCCTAATGATGCATCTTTTATACTTAATGACTATAAAACCTGACATACTCATATCTAAAGCCCTGTTGATGTTGTTATTGGCAGGTGCCATCTAATTGAGTATGATTTGTAGTGACCTTATGACAAATGAATTTGAACTTTACCCTATCCTGCACCATCCTCATCATCTCTGATAAACTTCAGCCCATTGTTATTGTCACTGTGTCAATCCACTCCCTTTGGGTCTTCCTTTCTTTTGCTGATCCTCCACCTTTCTAAGCATGATGTCTTTTTCCAGAGACTGGTCCCTCCTAACAACATGTCCAAGGTATGTGACAGGAAGCTTCACCATCCAAGCCTTTAAAAAGCAACCTGGCTGCACTTTCTCCAAGACATACTTGTTTGTTCTTAGGAAGTCTATTCAGTACTCTTCTCCAACACCGCAACTCAAAGACATCACTTCTTCTTCTGGCATCCTTACTCATGGTCCAACTTTCAGATTTAAAAGAAGTAATTGAAAGGCCATGGCTTTAATTAGTTGTATCTTGGTCTTTAAATGACATCATTGGTCTTTAGCACTTTAGAGAGATTCTTGACAGTAAATGTTCCCAGTGCAACACACCTTCTGATTTCTTGATTGCTGGTACCAAGGGTATTGTAAATCCAAGTAAGATGAAATAGTTGACAACTTCAATCTTTTCTCCATCTATCATGCAGCTGCCATGGTCCAGTGGCGATAATTTTTACTTTCTTGATGCTGAGCTGTAATCCTTATTGAAGGCTGCAGCCCTTGATCTTCTGCAGCAAATGTTTCAAATCCTCTTCACTTTCAGCAAAGCAGAGTTGTGTTATCTCTTTCAGAGCAGTAAGCAGGAACTATTAAGTTCTCTTAGTCTCAGTGTCATTAGAGACTGAGAATTCATGTGGTCCTTATAGTCAACCGTGCCCATGTATCTTTGACTTTCTTTATTCCTTGCTTTAATGGTGATCGGTCAGTGGTTTAATCTTAAATGATCACGTGAAAGGTTTTAAGACTGCAGTCATTACTCATCAAAGGAGCATGAAGAATATTCTGAGAATTATGTAATGCCAGTTGATCTTGATGTTCCCTAAGACTATGACCCTGAGTAACCGAAACTTTTCAGTACTCATTCAACCATATTCCAATTTAATCCTATCCCACCCACCTGGAAGTGCCTTTTCTCCTTCTGGGATATTACTCTGTGACGGTATTCTTTCTTTTCCTCTTTCTCACTCTCTCCACCTCCATTTCTGATTTTTTTTCCTTTGCAAGTTTATGTGGTGGGGTAAATCACACTCCATTTTAAGAGCGAAGGTAAGAAAATTAAGGAACTAGCCTCACATAAGTTTGCTTGTCCTTTTGACATTGGATAATGTACAATCATTACTCAGATCTAGAAAATTGAAATATCTTTTCAACTCCATACTGCCATACCATCTCAACTTTAAAAGAAAGAAAGAAAAAAAAAAAACCAAAACACCTCAACAGCCTGCTTTTTAGCAAAGAGATGGAAGCAACCCCAAGTGCCCAACAAAAAATAAAAGGATAGAAAAAACATGTTAAATTCACACAATGGAATGTTGCACAGCAGTGAAAAACAATAAACTTGTAAAACACTACACAACATGGGCAAACCTGGAGGACATTATCCTGAGTGAACTATCTCAGCACAAAGGGATAAATACTGCATTACACTGCTGACATAGGGGAGGTGGAAAGGATAGGAAAAGAGTGGATAGATAATAAACACTGCGTTGGAATAGATTAGGGAAAGAACAGTCTGAAAATAATTATGGCAAAGCATTATATATGTATGACAACAATCTGGAATAATAGGTATACCTCAAAGTGGACTGGGAATGGGCAGAGGAGGATGAGGAAACAAAATGTGTAAATATAAATGAATTTTTTAAAACAAAAATCAAGAAGTCCTTGGCAGCAAAAAAATTTCATCCCTTTCATTGATTTTACAATTTTCCTTGAATAACTAAAATCTATTTCTATTACAACTGGAAGTAAAATTAAGTTGTTATTGTTAAGTTAAAGTTAAGTTGTTATTGTTAAGTGCTGTTGAGTAGAGTAGGATTCATAGTGCCTCTATGAACACAACTTTTTATTCAAGATGAAGACAAGATATTCAATCAATGTTACTTCATTAAAGACCTATAATCAGTTGTTACCTCATCAAAGACTTTGGAGACAATATGCTTGTTCAGGACTGGAACGTAGATGGCATTGTGAGGGACAGCTGCCACTGACAAGACATTCATGATGGTGAGTTTCTTGGCCACTAAGCCATTGGTCTTTAGCCAGTTTTCAGAAGACATATCTGAAGAACTAAGAACATAATAGTGTGATGTTTTAAAAAGTTTCATTCCATCTAGGATTCAACTATGGTCTCAACCAGAGTGAAGAATGGTCAAGAAAACAAACAAACAAAACCCCCCAAAAACCATGTTTAAAAATGTGTCTCATAGATCATAAAAATCTCAGCTTACATGCCCTGACATCAGAAAAAGTAGATGGTAGTTAACACTGTCAACCAGGATTCAGGGTCATAAAACAAAACTCAAAATTATAATAGCCTACCTTATTGGCTGGAGAGAAACTCCAAGACTATGATGCTTACTCCTTTTTTTTCATTATAATTTTTTTAATTCAGAAAAGCTAGGAACAACACTAGAAGTCCTAATCCACAACATAAACAGTCTTCCCAGTATCCTGGAAAAGCTACAACCAGGAGAAGATAACA
>NW_006400041.1:2699311-2713173 GCF_000299155.1 Elephantulus edwardii | reverse complement strand
ATAAATGAAAAAAATTTTTTTAATTCATTTTAATGAACATTTACAGAGATTTTGGATTTCCACTCATTCATTGTTGCATTTTTCTCCCTGCCCCAACTCTCCCCTCCAGTTCGCCCTTCTCTTTAAAAAGTAAAAGAAAAATTCCTTCATTGATATACAATTGTCCCTACCCCCCACCCCGAGTATGCTCCACTACACACCTTCATTCTGGACCCTTGTCATAACGATAATACCCAGCCATATATCGCTATTAAACTGTTCTCTCCCTCATCTGTTTCAATGCAGTATACATAATTTTTCTCAGTCTCACCCCAAGCCTGATGTCAGTCCCATTCTACAACAGTGGCACTATGCAATATTTGTCTTTTTGTGACTGAGATATTTCACTCAGCATAATGTCCTCCAGGGTCGCCCATTTTTAATAATATTGCATGAGTTCCTTGTTTTTCAATGCTACATAGTATTCCACTGTGTGAATATACCAGAGTTTCTCTATCCATTTGTTTGTTGATGGGCACTTAGGTTGTTTCCAGCTTTTTGCTGTTGTGAGTAAAGCCACAATAAACAGGTGTGCAGATGCTTACTCTTAAAAACAAGAACTGAACTGAACTTTGAGGATCAACTTCCAGCCAAACCACAGGGATTGTAATCAACATTATGAAACAAAATGTGAATGAATTCTTGAACTTATTCTGTAAACTTATATCTACATTAAATCAAAAGGTGGGTTTTAAAAAAAACACCACCAAAACCAAATATTGTGATAAATAACACACAAAGATATGACAAAACTGTCCTAGTAAAACTGAAATACTTACTCTTGGTCATAAACTTGGCTCTCTTCTTGAGTTGTGACTTCTAACGATCTGTCATTTGAATGCTCATCTGTTAGCAGGCTGATGCTCATTTCTGTGGGAGAAGAAATGGCAGTCATGTGATCTCCTACTACATGGTATTATATCAAAATACAAAAGGACCTACCTCTGAGTTCTGCCATGATTGAGGGCTAATATATAGCCCTCAGTCAGTCAAGACTGAGAAAACTTGGTCTGTCAGACAGACATCTGTTGTAGTACATTGAGTCCAAACCAACTCATAGATGTTTCTTCAGAAGGTTTTATGAGACACCGAAGCACAGAAAATTAACCATCTTTCTCCCAAAGAGCAGCTGGTAGATTGAAACCACATGCCTTTGGGTTGGCATTGCAACTCCTTACCACTAAGCTCCCTGGCAAGGTCTAGGCAAGACTTAATTTGCAATTTATAGGGAGAATTGATATCTTTGAGCTGTGGTGCTGGAGAAGAGTATTGACTATACTATGGACTGCTAAGAGAATGAACAGGTTCGTCTGGAGAGGGTTAAACCAGGCTGCTCCTTAGAGGAAAGGATGCGAAAGCTTCATCTGACATACTTTGAACATGTTTCAAGGAGGGACCGGTCCTTGGAGATGGATGTCAACAGTGCAGGAGAAGAAGACCCTCGATGAGATGGATTGATTCAGTGACTGGGATAATGGGAGTAGATGTGTCAGAGACAGTGAGATTGGCACAGGACAGAGCAGGGTTTAGGGCTGTTGTACACAGGGTCACTGTGAGTCACAGGCAACTCGATGGCATATAACAATAACACAGGGAGTTAGTATTTGCCATTATTTTGCTTATCTATCTCACCCACATTTACTGATGTCTTTCTTCACAGAAGAATAAAATATACTAATTTTCCAGGAAATACATTTTAAAATTGTGAAATAAGGTAAGAATGTCACAAACCAAAGATTACTCAGTGTTGACATCATGGACTCATCCAAATTATAAACATTCTATTTTTTGACAATTTGTTTTGTGTTCTATTTATTTGTATGCTCAGACTTTATTTGCCTTTGAAACACATGTCCTTGTATATAGTTGGATTTATAAACGGGGGGGGGGAAATGATACCTAATTGAATTTGCAGCACCTAGAAGGAGAGGTGTGGGAGTAAGTCAGGCAAATGTCTAGAAAATCAGTCTGATCATTACAGGCAAGATCATTAAAGGTGGGCATGCATTGTACTTTGGAGACAGAAGGAGTCAAATGAAACGGGAGAAAACAGTTTCACAAGTCAGCACTGAAGAAAGCATGGCTTGATTAAGTTATGTCTCAGTAACCACACATTTAATTAGGTACCCAAGCCCTTCCTGATACTTAAGAGATTGTATGGATGTGTATTTTCTTTTCTTTTTTTTTGTTTTTGACATTTTATTGTGTTTTGCATAAAAGCTGACACAGCAGATTAGTGTCCATTCAACAATTTACACATCAATGATTCCATGACTTGACTGCTGTCCCTGCACTGCGTCAGCATGCAATCCATTTCTACTTTGCCTTCCCTCTCTCTTTCCACCCCTCCAGGTTCCCAGCCCTTCCTCCCTCTCATCTCTGCTTTTGGAAAAAGGCTGAACATTTGATCTCTTAAAAAAGAACACTCCTCCTCCTGGGTGTTGTTAATGTTATGAGCCAATATGTTGTTAGGTGACCTCTAGGAGTGTTTTAACTTGGATGTTTATTTTTAAATGAGATTTCTTTATCACCTTCTTTAAATACAGGGAAACTTCAACAGGAATTAAATTTTTAAAATTTATTGTTTTATGGATAGTAATTTTATCAATAACAAAAATTTATTTATATTCTATTTTCCTTACAGTTTGTTTGCAAAGGGCTGATAATTTGGATGAGAAATACTCATCAGATGCCAGCATTTGTGACTTGAAGGAAAGAAAGTTAACTAGGAAGTATTACAGGTCAAACTCCCACTCCAGAGAGCAGCAAGCACCACTATTAACTCCTTTAGTGTGTGAGCATGTACATGTGAAGCACTTAAACTGAATAGCTCCAAGTGCTCCCTTCTTGCCTTAAGAAAATCCCATTTTACTCACTCAGAAAGATCTGAATTACAAGGGATTCCTATGAAGAGAAGTCATCCCGGCAGATTTAAAATATTTTTCCCTATAATAGATCTATCAGAACAGTTCTTTCAGAATGAAAATACTAGGCAAAGAAAGATCTATCTGCCTGACTTCCCGAGACACACAGTCTCTTGTGGCTTGCCTTGGGCACTGGAAGCAACACTCCAGTTGCTGTAGTTGGAGAGGCCATCCTTTCTTTCACTAGAGGCTGAGCTCTTGAGGGAGGACATTTGGCTTCTGAGCAGGCTAGTTTTTGTGGGTGCTGTTGGTGTTAAAAGAAAAATAAAATAATTTGAAACAGAAGAGACACTTCGTTCAAGGCAGCTATTTCCTGGGAGCCTTGAGAGAGGAATGTAGGTTTTCTTCCCCACTCTTAGAGGATGGTTACGTCACAAATGGAATGTTGCTGGAATGGTTGTATCTCTTTATCTACATTCAAGTACTGAACCTCTTGGAGGTGAACACAGATATCTCAAAATGTGACATCAAAAACTCAAATTCACTGTCATCAAGTATATTCTGAGTCATTGGCCTTCCGCTGAGACTACATAAGAGACTGTTCCCATCAATAAGAAAAGCCTGCACACATACTTTCTTGTTATGTTGGGGTTTTGTTGTGTTTTTTGTTTGGGTTTTTTTTAAACAACAACAACAAACCCACCAAAATCCACTGTCACCAAGTTAGTTCCAATTCATAGCAACCTCCTCTGAGTGTCTGCAGTTGTAAGTCTTCAGGGGGAACATTGCCAACCCTTCTCCCACAGAAATGCTGGCAGTGTTCTCCTCTCTGACTTCAGCAGTGTCCTAATGCAAAAAGAACAGGTTGAACAAGTTAGTCCAAGCTCAAGCAAGCTTTATGAGTTCATTAAAACTGTCCAATGTACCAGCCTCATTAAATCACACACACAAAAAAGAAAATCTGAGGATGATCAATGGGAAACAGTTCTATGAGGCACACTTTCCTTTCTTCCCATCCTCTAGCTCTGCAGACAGGAGTGTGATCTACCTTGTCAGGTGGCATCCAAGGCACCTGCGACTGCATCAGCTAGTCCAAGGGACACCTGGGCTACAAGACACTCATGACGGCACTGGCCAGACCATGGGACACCCGTGACTACATCGGCCAGACCACGGTCAAGCCTCAAATTTATTTTACAATTTATATTTCTTTATTGATATTCTCCAGTTGATGGTACACTGTCATCATACCTTCTACTTCCCTTCTCCCCCGCAAAGGATTTCCTACCCTCCTCACCTTCATCTCTAACTCCCTTTTCCTCTTTGGACATATATACACATCTTACAAGTCACCCATTTATTTTTATAATAATTTACTTATGCAGTATTTGTCCTTATGAGACTGAGTTAGTTCATATAATGTAATACTACGCACCACTCAGGAGCAACGATTTTGAAAAATATTGCCTACCATGGGAAAGTAGAGAGTATTATGCCCAATTAATTCTGTGAAACTTTTTGACTACCTTTTACTTCCTGGTTCCATTTTGTATTACTGACTTTAGTTTAGGCAGAGCGGTCAGAGCTAACCTTGCCTCCTGACTAGAACCTTCCCAAGACTTTTCCTTGCTGCCTGGAAGGTCTCAATTTACAGAGACCTCAAGTATTGGAAAAAAACACCTGATGCTGATTTGTCTCATGACATTTGCAGAAAGGACATACAGAGATGCAGTCTGGCCAGCAAAAGTTCTCCACTTATTTCCATTCTTTGAATTTAAAGCTCCTGATGGGAGAAAAGACTCACCTAAAATACTTTCACTATTAAGACTACAAGAGGCACAGGTATCTAAACTCCCTCAAGACTATTGGTGAGTCACAAATATTCCAAATAAGGGGCAATTATGTTATGTTTCTCGATATTAGTTTTCTATTACCGTGATAACTTATACAAACTTAAGCCTCATGTCATTGTGACTGAGTTGGTACTGACTCATAGCTGCTCCTCTATTGAGTTTCAGGAACTGTAAAGAGCATTTTACCCATGTAAATCACTCAGTTATGTACTTCAGAAGTTTAGGGATTCTCTGAATTCCCTGCTATGGGTCTCACAAAATCAAATTCAGAGCATTGATCAGATTCAACTCTTACTGAGAAGTTTTAGGAAGAAGTGTGCTTCCAAGCCCATTTAATTCACTGGCAGATTCAGCTCCTTGCAGTGAGAGGATTAAAGTCTCTTATTTCTAAGCTGCCTCTCTTGGTTCCTTAAGGCCACTTGCATGCCTTCTGAAGGAGGCCTGAGGGTATTATGCATAAGACAGTGGGTTGTGAAACAAAAGGTTGGCAGTTCAAATCCACAAGGTGCTCCTTGGGAGAAAAACAGGCTATCTCCTCCTGTAAAGATGTACAGCCTTGGGAATCCAGCAGGAGGTCACAAAACCAACTTGTCAGCAGTGGGAAGTGGAGCATTCTTTCCTATCAGGTCAGTCTAGGACTTCCCAGGTGGCACAAGCAGTTAAGGATTTAATTACCAACTCACTGGCTGATGGTTTGAATCTACACAGAGGTGCCTTGGAGGAAAGCCCTGAGCCTGGAGAACACCATCAAGAAGTGCTGCGCTGCACACAGGGGTATCACCAACCAGAACCTATTGGACAGCGACTGGATTTCATCACTTCTTTCAATGTCAACAGAACATAATCATGGAAATGGTATATTATCACATTCAGAGGCTCCACTGACTAAAGTAGGACATCTCTGGTGTACTACTTTAGAAAATAATAATAATAATAATAATAATAATAATAATAATAATAATAATATTCTGATTTAACCAGAAAAGTAGCATCCATTTGTTATGCCCCTTTACTGTTCAATTAGATTAAGCTCATAACTATAGGTTGTACATAGGTCAGACACTCATGACCTAGGCTGCCTATTCTATGTGGGTTCCATTTTATTCTACTTTCTTGCATTTAAGGAAAACTGTTCAAACCACGGTGTTCACTGATGCCTACCTGCGTGGAGGACCTTCTTTTTTGGAATTACTTGGCTTGGAAGGCCCCATTGTACTTTTGACGCAGATGGGGACGTTATAGTTGTTTCAGCATAAGGTTGAGGTTTTGTATATTTTTCAGCAGTTGAGATCATAGAAAAGATTTCTTTTCGGTGCTTGCTTCAAATAAAATAAAAAAGAAAGAAATCAAAAGAACATTTTCATTAAAAAAATAGAGTTATATTAAAATAAACATGTAGAACACTGTAAACTAAAGGACTGCATCTTCCTCACTTTTGGTTAATACAAGCACAGTCATTTCTCATGGCCCAGCCCTAGGGTGAACCAAATGCAGCTTCACATCACATATTCCTTCTCTTCTAGTGATGTAACTTTGGAGAAGTCACTGAGTCCTCCTTGAACCTCTTCATTTTCCTCCCCTATAATAGACAGGGAGCTCTGTTGGGAAATGCTACCTATGCATATACCACATGGGATGAAGTGAGGTGCACCAGGAGAGCTTGTAGGAGAGGTTGTAAGCTGGAAAGCATTCTAGGTACTCATTTATCTAAGCAAATAATTGAAGAGAGAGCACTTTAAAAAGCTAGACAAGAGAAATGCCTGCTGCACTTCCTCCTTCTAGCACCTCACGGCAGCAAACTGTTCCAGCAAAGATATTCAGACTAGAACTACAAGCATTTTCTTAGACATTTCTTCTCTGAGGCTCTGAAATGAGCAGCTACAGAAGGAGAGTCTGCAGGGGAATTCTGTGTTGCTGTAACACCGGCAAAGCCTGATGCTGCAAGAGAGTGTGGAGAAAAGGCCTGTTTCTAGAAGGCAAGAGAAACAAGAGAGGAGCCATATACACAACAAAGCTGAAAGACGTTCAACCAGGTTACAGAAATCCTCTGTATTTCTTTTTTTATACCCACCCACATCTACTCTAGTCACTGCATCACCGCAACTCCCCAATACCAAAATCCCCCTGTGTCGGCACCCCCTGCCACACTACATCTTCCATGAGGGGAAGGACAGGCCTTACTCATCCCTACCCTCACCATAGCTCCTTTCATTTTTTATTTGTGCTTAATAAAAATGCTAAACAAGAAGAGGGAGGATTAGAGGTGTAAGTATTTATTCACTTGGTAGAAAACAAAGTTCTATGTCAACTACAGCTAAAAGAAATAAGCTGGCATAAACTCATTATCACACAGATTATAAAGAGGTATTATTAGCTGTCATGGAGTCGAACACCTGTGGTCAAAATGGTTGTCACTGGCTGATTTTCAGATGTAGTTCACCAGATGTGTCTTAGTCTGGAATGCCAATGAACCTGCTTTGTATCACAGCAATAACCTTCCATGGACAGGCGGTGGTGGTTGCATTTGCAACGCTTTGGTTGAGAAGTAAGCTGAAGTGTCTCACACAGAAGGTGAAATTTCTACTCTGAACCACCACTGCTCTCTACAAAAAAGTAGAGCAAGCAGCCTGGCAACTGGAGACCGAGCAGTGCCCTTTAACTTCTTTTGTACAATTCATACCTCTAATCCTGTGCCTTACAACAATCCTAAAACTATAGTGACTCCCATGTGCTTGATGAAAAACTGAAGGTTAAAGTGCAGGAAGCCTGAATAATAACATCTTTCTGCCTAACTCCAGAACCTGCCTTAAAAAAGACATAGAGGAAAGAAAAGAACATGTTCACTACTCACTCAAATAGCAGATGCAGACTTACTCGTCAAAGCAACTTCCAAGCCATGGTTAGGCACTTTGCCTTGAGATTTTTTCATTTGATTAACCAAAGGAAGATGGCAGTTAATGTAATGGCTGGGAATACAGAGAAGGTGATTTTACACAGTAGTGTGTAAAATCTATTTTACTCAATTCTTAGTTTACATGTTCAAATTTGAAATTCTTGAGTGGCACTAAAGGTTAACTCGCCCAGCTGCTAACCAAAAGGAAGGTAGTTCAAGTGCACCCAAAGGTGCCTCAGAATAAAGACTAGGCTGTCACCTTCTGCTGACTGCTCATGGTTAACTCCCCAGTTACAGGTCTCCTCTGACTCACAGGAGGTCACCACAGATCAGATTCAAGGCCATGCAGTTAATGTACTGGAATGCTCAAGTTCCATTCAAAAGCTGTGTCTGAGCATTGCCTACATATACTTAAGAAACAATGCTGTAGTTTATCATCTTCTGATGACTCCTAGGACCTCCTTTGTCTGTTTTCTGATTCCACACCCAAGCCCTCTCCCCAGCTCACATTAAAGCTTAATTTGCTAATCAAAATCAAATTCCCATCAACCCAATTTCAATTTGGGTTGCCCTCTGCTGGGTTTCTAAGATGGTAAATCTTAGCAGAGGACTGCTTCCTTCTTCTCTAAGAAGCATTAACAAATGCTAACAAGGTTTGAACTGCCCATCCTTTGGTTAGAAACCCAAGACTTAACCTCTTCTGCTACCACTGCTCCTTAATTTCTCAGTAAAGAGAGAATAAATTCTAATGAACAAGAAATCGGGTGAAGATTGTATTTTAAAATACTTTCCAATATTTTATCACTTTCATTTAAAAGACTACTTCCTAATAGGGTATTTGTATCTCAAGTCTTGATAGTTGAATGTTTAGTCATTTTAACAGATTTAATGTGGTTTTTCCAAGTAGTACCACAGTTAGAAATTTTAAATCTACGTATTATAAGTATATTAATGCAGAGACTGAGAAAAGGAGGCCCTAGGCAACACTAAGTGTTAAATGTGCAGCTGAAAGTTGGAAGGTCACATCTACCCATGATTCCTTGGAAAGCAATTTGTTTCCAAAATAATCACAGCCCTGAAAAATCCTATGGCGCAGCTCTGTTTGGCACACCCAGGGTCAGCAAGAATTAAAGTGTACTAGATGACAACAGCAGAGCAGGAAAAGGCCTTGGAAAGCACCCTGCCATCACACTCGGAGACCCACAGAAATGGAGAGGTTTATACACAGGCCATGGAATTCACCAAAGGCAAAGTGAGATGGACAGCCTACAGCTCCTGACATCTGAGCAACATGTGGCTTTCCCTGCCCAGCACTCCTGCTCCACCCTGCCGCTGTGTGGAGTACAACGCTTGCCTGTCTAGATGGAGAAAAACGTAAAAATTCTCCCATATCTGATCCAAGGACTTCAGAAATCACATAGAAAAGGCAATATGTAGCCTCTTGAGCCCATTATCAAAGTATGAATTCTCTACTTTAAAAATTTCTAATTGTATAATTTGATAGGGCGGGTGAGGAAAACTGGAAGTATCTGTTCTCGAAAACAATGTATTCAAATTTTGTAAATAAACTAGTATAAAAAAATAGTCAACTTGGGGAGGGGGAACGGAGGAAGGGGGGTAAAATGCACAATATAAATGAATGAAAAATCAAACTTTTCTGTAAACTTTTGTTAAAATCACAATTAAAATAAAAAATATTATTAAAAAAATTCTAAATTATATTATTCTTTCCACTCGAAGAAATCTAGGGAAGTGAGCAGGGCACCCCAGGGAGGAGGAGAACAGAGGCAGAAAGGGACACTCACTCATTGTTTCCTTCCTTCTCGCCATTGTACCACCAGTCCATGATTAAAGACTCAGAATAAAGGTCCTGCATTTTCTCCAGGTCCCGTCGCCCCTGCTCCATTTCTTTAAGCAAAAGAGTTAGATCTTCATCCTACCAAAATAAGAAAGGAACTAAATAATAATGACATTAAAAGAAATAGCCAAAGAATTCATGTGGTGGTGGTGGTGTTAAGTGCCATCGTGTATGACTCATAGAGACACTATGAACAAAAGATCTGAACCCTGTTCTATCCTGTTCCATCCTTACACTTCCTCACACACAAGAGGCCCTGGTGGCAGTCATCGTGTCAATCCACCTGCTTGAGAGTCTTCCTCTCCTTCGCTGACCTTTACCCTTCCCAGTATCATGTCCCCTCCTAGCAACATGACTAAAGTATGGAGGCAAAGGCTTATCATTCTTGTGTCCGAAAAGCACTCCAATTGCACCCTCTCCATGGCATATCTCTTTGTTCTCTTGGCCGTCCATGTATTCAGAGCTCCATTCCAACATTATAGCTCAAAGTTATCAATTCTTTTTCTGTCACCCTTACTCACTGTCCAGCTCTCAGATCCATAGCAAGTGATTGGGAAGACTGAATCAGATGCACCTTAGTCCTCAAACTGGCATCATTACTCCTCAATAATTTGAAGAGGTCCATAATTGCAGATTATCCCAGTGCATGTGTCTCCTTATTTCCTGATGGCTGGAACCAAGGGTATTAATGCAGATCCAAGCAAGATAAACACTGTTGACAGTTTCATACTCCTCTCTGTCCATCATTATGTTTCCCATAGTTCCAGTAGTAAGAATCTTTGTTTTCTTAACATTGAGATGCAATTCATACTGAAGGATGCATTCCTTGATCTTTGGCAGCAAGTGCTTTAAGTCCTCCTTGCTAAAAGCAAGCAAGGTGGTGTCATCTGCATAACACACGTTATTAATGAGCCTTCCTCCAATCCTGATGCTACACTCCTCTTCATTAATTTAAGCCTCGTTTCACAATATTGAAAGATGCTATGGGCAATATACTGAATGACTCAGAAAGCATCAAAAGATGGAGGGAATAAACAGAAAAATTGTACCAAAAAGAACTGATTGACAATGAAAAATTTCAGAAAGTACCATACGAACAGGAGCCAATGGTAATGAAGGAGGAAGTGGAAGCCACATTGAAGGCATTGGCAAAAAAATAAGGCCCCAGGAATCAACAGGATACCAATTGACTTGTTTCAATTAACAAATGGAGACTTGGATGCTCTTACTAGTCTATGACAGGAAATCTGGAAGACAGCTTTCTGGACAATAAATTAGGAGAGGTCCATATTTGTTCCCATTCCAAAAAAGGTGATCCAACTGAATGTGGAAATTATCAAACAATATCATTAATATTTGTAAGGAGGAGTGGCATCTACTTCCGTAAATAGCTTGCCTCCGGAAACCCTTTGAACCTGGAGAGAGGATGAGAGACACCCAGCCTTGAGGACTCTCCTTCACAGGGTTGCTATGAGTCGCCTGCGACTCGACGGCACTTAACAACAAACAACAATCATTAATATCACATGCAAGCAAAATACTGCTGATGATCATTCAAAAACAGCTAGAACAGTGCATAAATCGGGAATGGGATTTAGAAGAGGTTGTGGCACCAGAGATATTATTGCTGATGTCAGATGGATCCTGGCTGAAAGTAAGGAATATCGCAAGAATGTCTATTTGTGCTTTATTGACTATGAAAAGACATATGACTTTGTGGATCATAACAAGTTGTGGCTGACTTTGAGAAGAATGGGAGTCCCAGGGCAATGAATCGTGCTTATGTGGAACTTATATCAACCGAGCAGGGGGAGCACTGCATTGTTTAAAATTGAGAAAGGAGCACATCAGGGTTGTATTCTCTCTCGCTAAAGAACTTACATAGTCCTTACATTATTAAACTTGAAATGGACCTCTGCGAGAGAGAGCGCGCGAGAGGGAAACAAAGAGAGAATGAGAGAGAGAGAGAGATTGATTGATTGGTGGCACCAAGTCAACTTCAATTCTGAGCAGCCCAATACAGGACAGATCAAAACCTGAGATATAATCTGTTGTTGTTATGTGCCGTTGAGTCGCTTGTGACTCATAGTGACCCTATGTACAACAGCCCTAAACTCTGTTCTATCCTGTGCCAATCGCACTGCCTCCGATACACCAATCTTGATTACCCCAGTCACTGAATCAATCCACCTCATAGAGGGCCTTCCCCTCCTGCACCCTCCCTCCACCCTACCAAGCATGACGTCCCTCTCAAAGGACCGGCCCCTCCTTACAACATGTCCAAAGTATGCCAGAGGAAACCCCAGAATCCTTGCCTACAAGGAGCAGTCTGGTTTAACCCTTTCCAGGATGAATCTGTTTGTTTTCTTAGCAGTCTATAGTACACTCAATATTCTTCTCCAGCACCACAGCTCAAACGCATCAATTCTCCTTCTAGCCTCCTCAGTCATTGTCCAACTCTCTGATGCATAACAAGTGATAGCAAAGACCATGGCCTGTATCAGACGCACCTTAAGTCTCCAGAGAGACACCACTGCTCTTCAGTACTTTGGAGAGGTCCCTAACAGCAGACTTTCCCATGGCAATGCGCCTTTTAATTTCCTGGCTACTGGTGCCAAGAGTGTTGACTGTGGAGCCAAGTAAACTAAAGCTGTGAACAATCTCAATCTCTTCACCATCTATCCTGATGCTGCCAATTGGTCCAGTCGTGAGAATCTGTCTTCTTGATATTGAGCCGCAATCCATACCGAAGGCTGTAGTCCTTGACCCTCTGCAGCTAGCGTTTCAGGTCCTCCTCAGTTTCAACAAGCAGGGTTATGTCATCTGCATAATGCAGATTGTTGATAGATTTTCCGCCAATCCTGATGCCACACCTCTCCTCATAGAGCCCAGCCTCTCAGATAATCTGTTCTGCATACAGGTTGAAAAGGTATGGAGACAGGACACATCCCTGGCATACACCCTTTCCAATTTTGAACCATGCAGTGTTTCCCTGCTCTGTTCTGACGACTGCCTCTTGGTCCAAGTATAGGTTTCGCATTATCACGATCAAGTGTTCTGGGATTTCCATTCTTCTCAGTCAGCCATAGTTTGTTATGATCCACACAAACACCTTTGCATAATCAATGAAACACAGATATACATTCCTCTGGTATTCCCTGCTTTCAGCTAAGATCCATTTAACATTAGCTACAGTATCCCTAGTACCACGACCCCTTCTAAACCCAGCCTGGACTTCTGGCAGTTCTCTGCTGATTTGCTGTTCCAGTCGCTTTTGGATAATCTTCAGTAAAATCTTAATGATATTGTTCTACAGTTTCCACACTCAGTTGGGTCACCCTTCTTTGGAATTGGAACAAATATAGATCTCTTCCAGTCAATTGGCCAAGTGGTTGTTCTCCAGATTTCTTGGCACAACTTGGTGAGCATGTCCAGGGCAGCATCTGTTAGCTGAAATATGTCAATTGTTATACCATCTATTCCTGGGGCCTTATTTATTGCTATTCCCTTCAAAGCAGCTTGAACTTCTTCTCTCATCACTACAGGCTCTTGCTCATATGGTATTTCATTAAATTCTTCTGTGTCTGCCAGTTCCTTTCAATACAGTGGCTCAGTATATTCTTTCCCTCTTCATTTAATACTTCCTGGATCATTTAATATTCTGCCAAAAGCATCCTTGATTACAGCAACTCGAGGATTGAATTTGTTCTTCAGTTCCTTGAGCTTAAGAAATGCTGAACGACTTCAGCCCTTTTGATTTTCTGACTCCAGCTCCTTGCACATCACCATTGGTTTATGCCTACTTTACTCCATCTTTTCAGGTCCCCACTGGGATTCACTCATGTTTAAGGAGGATTCATAGTTGATTCCTTTTATTTTATTGTGGAGCTCCTGAGTTGTAGTCCATAAAGTGTTGTGCTGTTAACCAAAAGGCTTTTAATCCACCAGGTATTCCAAGGGGAAAAGATGACGCATCACATTCTGTTAAAACGTACAGCCTCATTGTAAACCCTATGGAGAGTCACTGTGGGTTGGAAACAACTCAGAGGTAGCCTGTGTAAGTTTTTAACGTTTTGTTGTTTGCTATTTATACACCAAAACCAAAGTCAATTCTGACTCAAGGCAAACTTCAATGGGGTTTCTAAGAAATGTGAACAAAAAAAAAAAAGAAATGTGAACAAAGAGGGAGGCTGGTGGACTTGAATGACTAACCTTTGAGTTAGCATACCAAAATGCTATGCACTAAACATCAGAGCTCCTTGTGCTCTATATACCAAAGCTGATGGACATTTAGGTAGTTGGCAAGTTTGTGTTGTTGTTGTTATGTGCCGTCGAGTCGTTTCCGACTCATAGCG
>NW_006400041.1:2687934-2696596 GCF_000299155.1 Elephantulus edwardii | reverse complement strand
CAAGCTGCTTTGAAGGAAATAGCAAAAAATAAGGCCCCAGGAATAGATGGTATACCAATTGAAGTATTTCAGATAACAGATGTTGCCCTGGGTGTGCTCACCAGGTTGTGCCAAGAAATCTGAAATCTGGAAAGGTCCTCAACAGTAAGTTTTCCCAATGCATCATTTTTTGTTTTATTTTTTGACTCCTGCTACCAAAAGTGTTGATTGTGGATCCAAGTAAAAGAAAATAATTGTCTTCTTCAATCTTCTCCATCTCTCATGATTTTGTTTTTCACCCCAATGATGGGAATATTTGTTTACCTGATCTTGAGAAGTAATCCATATTGAAGGCTGTAATCTTTGATCTTCTTCAGTAAGTACTTCAAGTCTTCTTCACTTTCTGCAATCCAGATTATGTTTTCTGAATACTGCAAGTTGTCGATGAGACTTCTTCCAATCCTGCTGCCATATTCTTCATAGAATTCAGCTTTTCTAATTACTTGCTCAACATGCAATTGAATAGGTATGGAAAAGAATACAACGCTGACACACACCTTTCCTGATTATAAACTGTCTTGTGTTCCTTTTTCTTGTTCAGGTAACAGCTTCTTAGTCTATGTATAGGTTTCACAAGAGCACCATTATGTGTTCTATGATTCCCATTCTTCTCAAGGTTGTTGTTAGGTACTGTTGCATTGAAATTAACCCACAGCTGACCTTTCAATGAGTTTTCAGACACAGCTTAATCACAAGGGAGCAGCTGATGGACTGATATCCTGTGTCTTGAGGTTGGCAGCATAGCTCCTTACTCACCAGGCCACCAGAGCTCCCTATTCTTTCCAATAGTATTGAAAATTCATTATGATCCACACAGCCAAATGCCTTTGCACAATTAATAAAACACAAGTAAATATCTTCTTGGTGTCCTCTGCTTTTAGCCAACATCAGCACTGATAGTCCTCATGTCATGGACTCTTCTGAATTCAGCCATTTTTTAATAATCTTGAGCAAGATTTTACTTTCATAGGACATTAATAATATTATTGGATGATTTCTGTACTTTGTTGGATCTTTTTGGAATAGGCACAAATATTAATCTCTTCCAGTCAGTTGCTAGGTGGATGTTTTTAGCACTTCTGGGTCGAATTTGTTGAAATAGTTCAATTAGTATTCCATCAATTCCTGGGGTCTTCAAAACAACTATGAGATATCATTTCACCCCAGTAACAATAGCAAAACTCAGCAGGACAACAAAAAACAAACGCTGGTGAGGTTATGCAGAGACTACAGTCACTATGGAAGGCCATCTGGCACCTTCTCAAAAAACTGTAAATAGAAATGCCATTGCACCTAGCAATTCCACGACTGGCAATATACCCTAAAGAAACAAGATCCATGACCCAAACAGATGTATGCATACCCATGTTTATTACTGTTATTCACAATAACGAAGAGATGGAAGCAACCCAAATGCCCAACAACAAATCAATGGATAGAAAAACTATGGTACATTCATATGATGGATATTATGCAGCAATGAAAAACAATGAACTCATAAAGCATTATACAACATGGGGGATCCTGGAGAACATTATACTGAATGAAATATTTCAGTCACAAAAAGGCAAACTATATAACATTGCACTTGTAAAATATGACAGAAAAGGTGGGGTGGGAAAAGAACAGTAAAAGATTGCATAGATAATGAACATGTAGTAGAATAGATGAATGGAAAAATTGTCTGAAAATATATTATTAGGCATTATTCATATGACAACAGTTTGGAACAAGTAGTGAAGTGCTGGGTGGGCTGTGTGGAAGGGAAGGAGTGGAAAGGTGAAGAGAATGTACAACAAAAAAGGGAAAAAATTATAATTTTTATGAATTTTGGTAACTGTCAATAGTCATAGAGGTGCTTCAGGCCTCTTGTTCATAGGCTGCTTCCTGCTGGCTCCACAACATCTGATTCTTCTTGGTACAGTGACTCTGTATTCCTTTCATCTTCTTTTGATGTTTCCAGGATCATTCCATAGAATTCTTGAGAACTCAAGGCGTGACTTTGTTCTTCAGTTCTTTCAGGTTGAGAAATGATAAGCATGTTCTTCCTTATTATTTTCTAACTAGCTCTTTGCACAGTTCATTGTAATATTTTGCTTTATCTTCTTGAGCTACATTTTGAATTGTTGGAAGAAATCCTGTAGTAATAGAGCTGAACAGAAAATGTCAAAGGGCAAACAAAATATATTCCTCAAAAATATCTGGTAGATTTCAATGTATAATTTTTCACCTATTTTAATAGGTTTATCCCTGTTGTTGTTGTTTATTGCCTTCAAGTCCAGCACAACTCATAGCGACCCTATGAACTAAAGGCCTGAAGCCCCTTTACAACTATCAACATTTATCAAAGTTCATAGTTTCTGGAGGCTTGTTATTTAGAAAGTGGATGCCACTCCTGCTTCCAAACCTGTCATATTATGTTATTGGTTGGGTTTTTTTTTAATGATGTATTATAATTTGCTCAATAGTTATTTTTTCCTACTAGTTTATTTACGAAATTCAAATACAAATTTGAACAAATTCTTTCAATTTCCCTCACTCTCCCATCCATCAAATTGTAGAACTCAATGATTAATCCCCCCTTCCTCCTGCACATCCACATCTTTCTGTTTCCAGCCTCTCCCACCCCTCCTGGATCCTTATACTAATTCTACAATAATGGTTTTATACAATATTTATCCTTATATGACTGAGTTAGATCACTCAGCATAATGGTCTCCAGACCCTCCCAAGTGAGGTAATAATTTACAAAGTTTTTGCTCCTGAATGCTGCATAGTATCCCTTTGTGTGAATGCACTATAATTTGTCAATCCATTCATTTGTGGTGGACACTTGGGCTGTTTCCATGTTCTTGCGATGGTGAATAACGCTGCTATGAACATTGGGGTATAAATGTCAGTTTGTGCCTAGTTCTCATATTCTCAGGGTATATTCCAAGTACTGGAATAGGTGGGTCATATGGAATTTCTATGTTCAGCTATTTGAGGAAGTGCCAAACTGTCTTCCAGCATGGTGGCACCATTTTATAATTCCATCAACAATGTATAATAGTTCCTATCTCACCACATTCTCTCCAGCATCTATGACTTGCTGTCCTGTTAAACTTTGCCACTCTTACTGGAGTGAGATGGTACCTCATTGTGATCTTGATTTGCATCTCTCTTACAACCAGTGATTTGGAGCATTTCTTCATGTGTCTGGTTTTATGTGCCATTGAGTCGCCTGCGATGTATAGCAAACCTATGCACAGCAGCTCTGAACTCTTCCCTGTCCTGAGGCAGTCTCATTAACTCTGGCACATCATATCCCATCGTCCCAGATATTATATCTATCCATCTAATCCAGGGTCTCCCTCTCCTGCGCTGTCCATCAACCCTTCCAAGCATGATCCCTCTACAAAACAGATCTATTTGTTTTCTTGGCAATCCATGGTATGTTCAAGACTCTTCTTTAGCACCACAACTCAAAGGCATCAATTATCCTTCAGTCATCCTTAGTCATTGTCCAACTTTCTGATGCATAGCAAGTAGTTGCAAAGACCATATAGGCTGGATCAGATGCACCTTAGTCTCTAGACTGACATCACTGGTCTTCAGTACTCTGGAGAGGCCCCTGACAGCAGGTTTTCTGCAATCTGTCTTTTGATTTCCCGGTTGCTGGTACCAAGAGTGTTGACTGTTGAGCCAAGCAAGCTGAATCTGTTAACATTTTCACCCCACACCATCTACCATGATGCTCTCAATGGGCCCAGTGGTAAGAATCTTTGTTCTCTTGATGTTGTGCTTCAATACATATTGAATGCTACAGCAAATGATGCAGATATATGTACATTTGTATCTTAAAATTTTTAAATTCACGTATTCAGTCCACTATCACTTGAGTAAGGGAGCTCTAGTGGTTTTATGGTTTCCAACTCAAAAGAACGCAGTTTGAATCCACCAACTTCTCCAAGGAGGAAATATGAGAAATCTCTTCCCATGCAATTTGTTGTTGTTGTTATGTGCCATCGAGTCGTTTGCTACTCAAAGCAACCCTATGTACAACAGCCATAAACCCTGCTCTATCCTGTGCAAATCACACTGCCTCTGACACACCCATCCCGATTACCCCAGTCACTGAATCAATCCATCTCATAGAGGGTCTTCCCCTCCTGCGCTGTCCCACCACCCTCCCAAGCATGATGTCCCTCTCCAAGGACCTGTCCCTCCTTGCAACATGCCCAAAGATGTCAGACGAAGCCCCAGAATCCTTGCCTCCAAGGAGTTGCTTGGTTTAATCCTCTCCAGAATGAATCTGTTTCTTTTCCTGGTAGTCCATGGTACATTCAATACTCTTCTCCAGCACCACAGCTCAAAGGCATCAATTCTCCTTCTGTCCTCCCTAGTTATTGTCCAACTCTCTGATGCATAACAAGCGATTGCAAATACCATGGCCTGTATCAGGCGCACCTTAGTCTCCAGAGAGACACCGTTGCTCTTCAGTACTTTAGAGAGGTTCCTAACAGCAGAATTTCCCATCGCAATACACTTTTTGATTTCCTGACTGATGGTGCCAAGAGTGTTGACCATGGAGCCGAGCAAACTGAAGCTGTAAACAATCTCAATCTCATCGCCATCCATCCTGATACTACCAATGGGTCCAGTGGTGAGAATCTTTGTCTTCTTGACATTGAGCCTCAGTCGATACTGAAGGCTGCAGTACTTGACCCTCTGCAGCAAATGCATGGGGTTCTCCTCAGTTTCAGCAAGCAGGGTTGTGTCATCTGCATAACGCAGATTGTTAATAGATCTTCCACTTATCCTTATGCTACACTTCTCCTCATAGAGCCCAGTCTCTCGGATAATCTGCTCTGCATACATGTTGAAAAGGTATGGAGACAGGACACATCCCTGGTGTACACCCTTCCCAATTTTGAACCATGCAGTGTTACCCTGCTCTGTTCTGACTACGGCCTCTTGATCCAAGTACAGGTTTCGCATTAGCACAATTAAATGTTCTGGGATTCCCATTCTTCTCAGAGTCAGCCACAGTTTGTTATGATCCACACAGTCAAATGCCTTTGCATAATCAATGAAACACAGATAGACGTTCTTCTGACGTTCCCTGCTTTCAGCTAAGATCCATCTAACATCAGCTACAATATCCCTAGTACCAAGGCCCCTTCTAAACCCAGCCTGGACTTCTGGCAATTCTCTGCTGATGTGCTGTTCCAGTCACTTTTGGATAATCTTCAGTAGAATCTGGCTGGCATGTGAAATCAATGATATTGTTCTGTAGTTTCCACACTCAGTTGGGTCACTCTTCTTTGTAATGGGAACAAATATAGATCTCTTCCAGTCAGATGGCCAAGTGTTTGTTCTCCAGATTTCTTAGCACAACTTGGTCAGCACATCCAGGGCAGCATCTGTTAACTGAAATACTTCAATTGATATACCATCAATTACAACTTACAGCCTCTAATATCCCACTGGAGAGGCAGCTGTGAGTCAGTTCTGACTCAATGGTACATAACAATAACTTCAACCCTGCTAAGTAGTAATTCAGATATGGATGTGTTATAGTTAGTTTTAGGAAACTCAGCATAATCTATAGGGACTTGTGCTACAGACCAAAAAAGATGGTGCCCCTTCTCAAAGTTAGAATCTACCAGCAGCTCCAAGAAGAAAATGGGCAATCTTCTCCAGTGGTATTTACAGTCCCCAAAATCCTCCTGGAGGGTCCACAATGAGTGGGTTCTGATGATTCAAAGGCAATGGGCTGAACCAAGTTAATAGTTAGCTTAATCATTCACTTATTGAACTCCATCTCAATTCTCATTTTTTATTATTACAATAAAAGCAGTTATAGACACTCATATACAGATTTTTATGTGACTACTGAGTTTAAATGTGATCGATTTTTCTGAGTTGATTTTAAACCAGTGGCTCTAGTGAACTCAGTAGTGCTAGGGGATTCTTTTAGCAGTAGGATCCTTGGAGTTTTTTCTATAGTGACTGTATGTCACTTGCACATGTGACTGCTGCTTTCTTCCTTTCTAACAGAGATGAGCAATCTCCTCTCGCTAGATTTACATCCTTTAAAAATCTGTGGGAAGATAAGCTAGGAATCTGTTCTAACTTGATAGACTGAGTCATTCCAATATGTATGCCTTTTACTTAATAATTCTAAGCCTTCCAAGTACTTCCTTCAGGTAGAACCTCCTACCTCCTTTCCTTTAACTTCAGTGGTGCTTGCTCATGGTTTGGGGGCTTAGTGCAAGCAATGATCAGGAACAGAAGGGAACACTTTGTACCCTTCATCCCCTTTGGGCTGTTAAGCCTGTGGCCCTTGGGCCTAGTGTGAAGCACCTGCATCCCGGATCCAGTTGAGACATCAGTCTCCCCTGGGTCATCATCCTGCTGTGCCAGCCATCCACTTTAGCTGGAAGGCTCCAACACCCACCAAGGGCCCCATCCTGTCACACCGCCACTGACCTCAGATGGGTCCTGGACTATAATTTTTTTCTATGCCTGATTTGCTGTCAGAGAGCAGAGACACTAAGCTAAAGGAAGTTGGTTCAGGAGCAGAAGCTCAAAGACAAGAAGCTGTCTCCAGAACTACAAGAGAGTCTTCCCCTAGAGCCAGTGCTGGGATTCAGCCGTGGAGCCTCCTAAACTGTAGGACTTACCTGTCAGTCTGTTGTATCAGAGGAATGATCTGCATATTGCTAATTACTTTATAGCTTAAGTATGTCTGTTCTTGCTTGTCATATAATTTTCTTACTAGCACAGCCCTAGTCAGTTTGCTATACTGAGAGAACTTGTAGGTTGCTGTGATACTGAATGTTGTGCCATCAGTGTGTCAAATGCCATAAGGGTGACCCATGGTGGACAGATGTTAGAAGAGCTCCCAGATTAAGACAGAGTAGGAAGCAGGACGGCCATCCTCTTCTTAAACAGCAAGCCTCGGAAAACCAGACTAGCAGTCAATCAAAATTAGGAGAAACAGCAGAAAACACCCTTTACTAGTTGGAAGATGGAACATACAAAGTATTACTGCTGGAAAACTAGAAGTTGTGAAGAATGAAATGGAACGCTCGAACATTTACATTCTAGGCATTGCTGAGATGAGATGGACTGGCTTTGACCACTTTGAATCAGACAATCACATAATATACTATACCAGGAATAATAATAATAATAAACCACAGAAGAATAATGGTATTTTAGTCATGGTTAAAAAGACAATTTCAAATTCTATCGTAAAGTACAATGCTATATGGATAAAATATTATACATACTCATTCAAGGAAGACCTGTTAATAATGACTATTATTCAAATATAAATGCCAATAGTTACAGTCAAAGAAGAGGAAGTTGAAGATTTTTTATAAAATTTTGCAGTCCTAAATTACCAAACATGCAAACAAAATGCATTCATGATTAACTATGACTGGAATTTAACAGTTGAAACAATTAAGAAGGAACGGTAGTTGGAAAGTGGAGACTTGGTAACAGAAAAGAGACCAGAAATAGAATGATCGAATTTTATACATTGAATAATTTATTCATTGCAAGTTCCTTTTTTAAAAAAATCAAACTTAAATAGGATTCCCCTCAGATGGACAGCATAGGATCAAACTGACTACATCTGTGGAAGGAATCGCTGCAGCAGCAAAAATATCAGCAGTAAAAAAAAAAATAAATAAAAAAAATCAGCAGTCAAAATTACACCAATTACTCATGTGCAAGTTCTAATTGAAGCTGATGAAAATTAAAATAAGTCCACAAGAACCAAAATATGATCTTAAGTCAATCCCATCTGAGTTTAAAAATCATCTTAAGAATAGATTTGAAGCGTTGAACATTAATGATAAAAGACCAGATAAGTTGTAGGGTGACATCAGAGTTATAAACCATGAAGAAAACAAAAGGTCATTACAAACACAGAGGAAAAAGAAAAAACAAAATAGGTGTCAGAAGACACCATGAAAATTGCACTAGAACATCCAAAAGCCAAAAGAAAGGGAACAGGTATTGAAGTAAAAGAGCTAAACAAAAGGCAGCTTGAGAAGACAAAGCAAAATATTGTAAAGGAGTGTGAAGAGAAGTGGAATTGGAGAATAAAAAGGGATGAACTCACTCTGCATTTCTCAAGCTGAGAGACCTGAAAAAGCAAACTTAAGTCTCAAGATGCAATAGTTGCAGATGCTATGGGAAAAATATTTTTTATTTAATTTATTCATTATTGTACATTTTTCTCCCTCTCCCTCCCTTTCTTCCCCCAGTCCACTTTGCAATGCACCCCTTGTTCTAGATTTTTGTCATATGTATAATGCCTAATCATATATTCCTGTCACACAGCTCTTCCTACAATCTGTACTAATGCAGTGTTCATTGTCTATCCACTCTTTTCACTATTCTCCCCTCAAACTCCCATATCAATCTCATTTTATAACAGTAGTGTTATGCAGCAACACTACTGTTATATCACATGCAAGCAAGATTCTACTGAAGATTATCCAAAAACGATTAGAACAGCACATCAACAGAGAACTGCCGGAAGTCCAGGCTGGGTTTAGAAGGGGTCGTGGTACTAGGGATATTGTTGCTGATGTTAGATGGATCTTGGCTGAAAGCAGAG
>NW_006400041.1:2677071-2686909 GCF_000299155.1 Elephantulus edwardii | reverse complement strand
CAGGATAGAGCAGGGTTTAGGGCTGTTGTGCATAGCGTCGCTATGAGTCGAAAACGACTCGACGGCACATAACAACAACAACAACAGTGTTATGCAGTATTTATCCTTTTGTGATTGAGATAGTTCGCTCAGCATAATGTCCTCCAGGCTCCCCCATGTTGTGCAAGGTTTTAAGAGTTCATTGTTTTTCAATCCTGCATAATATTCCATTGCATAAACATACCATAATTTTTTTTCTGTTCATTCATTGGTGGGCACTTGGGTTGCTTCTATCACTTTGCTATAGTGAATAACGCAGTAATAAATATGGGTGTGCATACATCTGCTTGATTCACAGCTCTGATTTCTTTAGGGTATGTTCTCTGTAGTGGAATTGCTGGGTCAAATTGTATTTCTATCTCCAACTTTTTAAGAAAGTGCCAGACCACCTTCCATAATGGTTGTACCATTTTACATTCCCACCAGAAGTGAATAAGAGTTCTAATCTTTCCACAACCTCACCGGAATTTGCTGTTTGCTGCTCTGTTGAACTTTGCTATTGTTACTGGTGTGAAATGATATTTCATATTTGTTTTGATTTGCATCTCTCTGATAGCTAGGTATTTTGAACATTTCTTCATGTGTTTATTTGCTATCTGGAAGTCTTATGGGCAAAATCTCAAAACACCCAGGTAGCATTAAAAGAAGGAGTGAATACCCATGGCTCACTGTACCAAAAAGACATGGTCAATACTAATATATTTCAATACTACTATCAAGAGCCAATAGTAATAAAAGAAGAAGTTCAAGCTGCACTTAAGGCAGTAGCAAAAAATAAATCCCCAGAAATCTACAGGATCCCAACTGAGATGTTTTAAATGACAGATGCAGCCCTGGACATGCTCACCAGTCTATGCCAGGAAATTTGGAGGACAGCTGCTTGGTTGACTGACTGTAAGAGGTCCATATTTGTTCCCATTTCTAAGAATGCTGATACAACAGAATGTGGAAATTATCAAACAATATCATTAGTATCACATGCAGGCAAAATACTGCTGAAGATCATGCTAGATCAGTATATAGACAGAGCAGACATTCACCCTAGATTTTAAGAGGCCATGGTACCAAGGATATCATTGCTGATGTCAGATGCATGTTGGATGAAAGCAGTGAATACCAGAAGAATGTCAATTTGTGCTTTATTGACTATGCAAAAGCATTTGACCATATGGATGCTAACAAATTACGACTAACATTGAAAAGAATGATAATCCCTGAACATTTAATTGTGCTCATGCAAAACATATACAAAGAGGTGAATCGAGCAATGGAAAAGCACATGGTTTAAAATCAAGAAAGGTGGATGTGTCTGATGATGGGGGTTTGTTGTTGTTGTTGTTATGTGTCATCGAGTCGTTTGTGACTCATAGCGACCCATGTACAACAGCCCTAAACCATGCTCTATCCTGTGCCAATCTCATTGCCTCTGACAAACCCATCCCGAGTACCCCAGTCACTGAATCAATTCACCTCATAGAGGGTCTTCCCCTCCTGCGCTGTCCTTCTGCTCTCTACCCAGCATGATGTCCCTCTCTAAAGACCTGTCTCTCCTTACAACATGTCCAAAGTATGTCAGACGAAGCCCCAGAATCCTTGCCTCCAAGAAGCAGCCTGGTTTAATCCTCTCTACGATGAATCTGTTTGTTTTCTTGGCAGTCCGTGGTACATTCAATACTCTTCTCCAGCACCACAGCTCAAAGTTGTCAATTCTCCTTCTATCCTCCCTAGTCATTGATGGGGGGTAGGGAGGTTAATCATAGGGTCACACAACTTGCTGGGTAGAGAGAGGGGTGCATAAAGGAAATGGGAAAGGTCTGTTGTGAAAATCAATGTACACAAACTTTATTAGTGAACCAGTGTAAAATAAAAGATTATTTAAAAAAATCAAGAAAGGTATATGTCAGGGTTGTATCCTTTCTCCATACCTGTTCAATCTGTACAGTGAGCAAATTATTGGACTCTATGAAGAATGTGGCGTCATTGTTGTCCAATGAATAAGGATGACAGAAGAAAAACTGATGCTTTGAATTGTGGTGTTGGAGAAGAGTAAAGAATGGACTGCCAAAAGAGCAAACATATCATGGAGAAAGTGCAGCCAGAGTGCTCCTTGGAGGCAAAGATGATGCAGCTTCATCTCACATACTTTGGGCATGTTGCTAAGGAGAGGCTAGTCCATTGAGAAGAACATAATGCTTGGAAAGATGGCGGGCAAGCAAAAGAGAGGAAGACCCTCAACCAAGCAAATTGACACAGTGACTGCAGCAATATGGAGTATGTCAGAGATTGTGAGGAATGCACAGTATAGGACAGGGTTCAGATCTGTTGGTCATAGGATCACTATGAGTCATATTTGACTGTATGGCATTTAACAAGAACAAAAACAAACTCAAGAGAGCTCAGATCCTTATCCTAATCCTTTGTGTCATTTGTTTTCTAGCCTCAGATCATTTTCTCATCTGTAAGCAGATTCACATACTACTCTTCTACTTTTGCGTATGTTTGAAATTTACTATAATAAAAATTTGACTAAAAAAAATTGAGATGTTCAGATCCTTAAGCCTAGAGTTTGAAGTGGACCAAGAAATCTGCATTTTCACAAATATAGGTTGACCTTGAACCACATCTTTTTTTTTTATGTCATTGTCTTTGCTCACTATTTGTCTTTGTTGTTGTTATTCCTCCAACAAACTCATTATCCATTGGTTTCCAGGCTCTAATACTAAATAAGTGAGCATTCCCTTTGTAAGCTCTTACCTTAACAGTCTCTGGAGGATAGGTATTGTTGGAAGTAAAATTATAAAAATGGAGCTCTCCTCCTGTCAAACAAGCAAGCTCTTTCAAAAATTCATTTGCAATCTCATCGTTGTAATTAAAAGAGATGGTATAAACAGGTATTGACTTAAAAATCTTGATTTGGTCTAGAATCACCTCAGGTACCTGAAACGATAAGATTTTAAGGGAGGGAGAGAGAAGAGAAAGGAAAGGAAAGGGGCAGGAGGGATATGTGAAATTGTTTAGTGTCTGTTGTAGTGAAATTCTCAGGTAGTATTTAGTTGCCCAGTGATGAATGGCTTTGTGTAAAGGAATGAATTCAATTAAATAAACAAAATTAGCACTGCCAGACCCTGAGAACAAATACCAATAATACATAGTCTTTCCTCTTCAACATTCTAAATTCCAGGGGGAAAATACTTGGCTAAATAAGTCATTAAGTGGTAGGTGCATCTGAATTTAGAGTTCATACTTTTAAAATATATGGCTATGCTTTAGATCACTTATAGTACTTGATCCAAGCTGTGGATATAATAGTCTAGCCACTGAGATTCCACAGAGTGTGGTCCCTGGACTCCAGGAATAGTTTCCAAAATGTCTTCTGAGAGTCACATCCAGCTTTGTACACACCAAGGCTCACTTGCCTCCCATGGACAGTGAAGGAGCATTTATTAAGGGTCTTTTCATGTGCTGACACTACTGGGAAGCCTAAGCTTCAGTTAATTTTCACAAGCATCTTCTGAGGCAGTTTTAAAAAAACATGATAGTTTTCTATTTAGTGCCCATTCCTTTCCTCATGCTTTTGGATCCATATTCTATCTGTGAGACCCATGGTAGCAGCAGTCAAGAAATCAAAAGTGTTGCATTGGGAAAATCTGCTGTAAAAGATCTCTTTAAAGTGCTGAAGAGTAAAGATGTCAGTTTAAAGACTAAGGTGCCCCTGGTCCAAGCCTTGGTATTTTCAATTGCTACATATGCATCTGAAAGTTTGACCAAAAAAAAGGTTGAAGAAGAATTGATGCCTTTGAATTGTAGAGTTGGTGAAGAGTACCGAAAATTCTGTGGACTGTCAAAAGAACAAACAAGTCTTGGTGGAAATGCAACCAGGGTGCTCTTTAAAGGTAAGAATGGTGAAATAATGCTTCACATACTTTAGGCATATTATCAAGAGGGGCTTTGGAATATGATATCATTTGTCTTTGGAAAAAGACACCATGCTGGGAAAGATTGAGCTTCATAGAAAGACAGCGTGACCTTCAATGAGATGGACCCAACCTGCTGGTTTCTCCAGCCAGTTCTTACTTTCCATACTCAGTTCCTCCTTTTTGACCTTTAATCTTTCCTACTTTTCACTGGAATTCTCAGAAGCCAGAGTGATGATGTAAAAATGTGTGAAACTTCCTATAATAAACCTTCTAGTCTGATCATTGGCCGGCTTTGGGCAAATAACACACTGCCCAGTGTATAGTCTCAGATTATGTATCTATCTCCAGACTTAATTCTCTATCTTCTCCTTTCTTTCACTCAGGCTACTATCCAGTCTCCTAACTAAATGTGGGTCAAAATGGCTAAAGGGCTAATTCTTGTGACAACAGCAAGGACAAAACAAATCCCTCTGCTGCCTCCACTTCCCTTAAATCAGCTTCCATTCTTATGCACTTACTCTGAGGAAGGCACTCAGAGCTATTCTCTGTCTCTGTCTCTCTCGCTGTCTCTCCCACTCTCTCTCCCCCCAGCCTCTCTACAGTACTCGGCTGTACACTATTATTATTCCCATTGCTCACCAGAGATTCCTGATAAATGGCCCCATGTCAGACTGCAGCTACTAGCCTTAATTTCTTTTCATTTGATAGGTAGAGGACTAACCAACACAAGACCTACATTGACTTTTTTAGCTGAGATCTTTGGGAAGGAAAACAACCCAACATTTACTTAGCAACAACCAGATGGGGTCTAGGTATTCTGGGTGTCATTTGCACCTATTTTTTCAAAAGCAACTTGATATTATATCATTTATTTCTTTGCTCATTGTCTAAATAATACAAGCATCGCTAAGGGCAGGTATCTTGTCTAACATCTGGTTTACCGCTGTAACTCCAAGCGGTAAACATAGTTCAGCACATAAATATTTGTGGAATACATTCATGATGACATCAATTCATAAAATACTCTTAACAACACTGTGAGAGGGAATATTAGTTCTAAGCAACAGAAAAGAAAACTCATGTTAGAGGATTTATCATTGTTGTGACTCTGACTTAAAGCAATCCTATGAACAAAAGACCTTTCCGATGAATAAATAAGAATATAATTTTTTTTTCCAAACCAAGAATCAGTTGCTAAAAAAGGATCCTAATAATACATACTTCAACATTAAAAACAATGGTGGAAGACAAAGTCCAACAGAAGAAATCCAAATTATCCCAACATTATTCTTCTTTCCTCCTCTTTTTCTTCTCCTTTCTTTTCTGTTGTAAATTCTTCAGGTCAGTCATTACATTTAAAGTCTTTCGTACCCACATAATCACAATAATCATAGTATTGAACAACAGTGGTGTTGAAAATACTATAGAAATGAACATTCCTCTTGAATCAAAATATTGGTATTCTGAAAATAACCTTCAGTTCATTGCAGATATTTCATTAATATATTCTGCACAATACACTAAAATTACTAAGCATAAGAAATGCCCAATCTCTAGTTTATATCTTTGGGTCGAGAAACAGGTGAGGAGCAGGCAGAGGATATGAAACACAATGAGCCCTATGAGCCATGGTTCAGTCCAGTCTGTCTGCTTGAACACCGAGGGAATGCTGATTCATAGTAATAGGACACACACTAAAGTTGCTTTTCAAAGCAGTGCTGTTAATATCAGTTAAGAGGTTCATTAAGCCTGAATCTGTATTTAGAATGTTTAGAATGTTTCTAATTAAGCTACATAAATAATCTCTTTATTTAGACATGCTCATTATTTGCTAATTAGTTCATGTGATTTATATAATTCACTATAAAATATTAACTAAGAAATAATTAACGACATACAACTGTGACATCTTAACCTATTTATCATGCTTTATTTATTATATTGTGTTTTCTAGTCTATATGCAGAACAGATTATCCGGGAGGCTGGGCTCTATGAGGAGAAATGTGGGGTCAAGATTGGTGGACGATTTATCAACAATCTGCGTTATGCGGATGACACAACCCTGCTTGCTGAAACTGAAGACAACCTGAAGCGCCTGCTGCAGAGGGTCAAGGACTGCAGCCTACAATATGGATTGAGATTCAATGTCAAGAAGACAAAGATTCTCACCATTGGACCAATTGGCAGCATTAGGATGGATGGTGAAGAGACTGAGATTGTGCACAGCTTTAGTTTGCTTGGCTCCACAGTCAACAGTCTTGGCACCAGCAGCCAGGAAATTAAAAGGTGCATTGCCATGGGAAAGTCTGCTGTTAGGGACCTCTCCAAAGTACTGAAGAGCAATGGTGTCTCTCTGGAGACTAAGGTGCGTCTGATACAGGCCATGGTCTTCACAATCACTTGTTATGCATCAGAGAGTTGGACAATGACCAAGGAGGATAGAAGGAGAATTGATGCCTTTGAGCTGTGGTGCTGGAGAAGAGTATTGAGAATACCATGGACTGCTAGGAAAACAAACAGATTTGTCCTGGAAAATGTTAAACCAGGTGGCTCCTTGGAGGCAAGGATTCTGAGGCTCCGTCTAACATACTTTGGACATGTTGTGAGGAGAGACCGGTCCTTGGAGAAGGACATCATGCTTGGGAGGGTAGAGGGACAGCACAGGAGAGGAAGGCCCTCTATGAGGTGGATTGATTCAGTGACTGGGATAATTGGGATGGGAGTGTCAGAGACAGTGCGATTGGCACAGGACAGAGTGGAGTTTAGGGCTGTTGTACGTAGGGTTGCTATGAGTCGCAAGCAACTCGACGGCACATAACAACAACAACAAGTCTTTATCCGTTGTTCTCAATAGAAAAGTGAAAATGTACAGGACAATATATTGCTGACAACAAAGAATGACCCAACCAAAATGTCCAAGTACTAAATTTAAGAAATGTTTTTTAAAAAGACCTTTTTAATCAAAATTTAGAGAAAACACATTACGTCTCAATCCGATGAACTAATCCCTGTGAGGGTGCTGTGTCATTGAGTCAGTTTTGTCTCATAGTGATCCTATAAAGACAGAGTAGAACTGTTCCTTAGGGTTTTGTAGATGAGAAAGCTTTACAGGAGCAGATCACCAGGTATTTCCTCTTGCACAGTTGGTGGATTCATAACTGTTGACCTTTGAGCTAGCAGCAAGTGTGGTACCATTAGAGCTCCTTTTCCTATGAGATTTGAGTTTTTATAAACATTTGCACAGGCTAGTCTTGTAAAAAGAAAGAAGTTGCTGTAGGTTTTCCTGATAGTAAAATTTTAAATCTGGAGAAGAGAATCAATGCCACTAAGTGACATATGTAGGAATTGTTGAATGTCTTGCTATATATATTTTTTTCAGCAAAAATTAAATACATTTTTTAAAACATAAAAAAAGACCTTTCCTGTGTCATCCTCATCATCTCTGACATTCTCAAAGCTCACTGTGTTACAGTCACTGCTGCCAATTCATCTTGTCCAGGGTCTTCCCTTCCTCTGCTGACCCTCCACCTTTCCAAGCATTCTTTTTCAAGGACTGGTCCCTAGTAGCAATATGCCCAAAGTCTGTAAGACAAAGTTTCACTAACCTTTCCTCTAAGGAACACTCTAGCTGCATCTTTTCCAAGACTTACTTGTTTGTCTTTTTGGCAGTTCAAGGGATATTCAGCACTCTTTTCCAACACTACAACTCAAAGTCAGCTATTATTCTTCTGTCATCATTTCTATCAACATTTCTATCTTGCTTGGATCCACAATTAACACTCTTATTACCAGCAGTCTGGAGATAAGGAGAAGCAATGCTCTGGGAAAATGTGTAGTTAGGAACTTCTCCAACCTATTGAGGAGTAATGAAGTCAGCTTGAGGTCTAAGGTGCATCTGATTCAGGCCGTAGTCTTTCTGATCACTAGCTATGCATCTGAGAGCTGGACAATGAATAAGGATGACAGAAAAAGAATCTATGCCTTTGAGCTGTTTTATGAGAGAAGAACACTGAACATCCCATGGACAGACAAGAGAACAAGCAGATATGTCGCGGGGAGGGTGCAGCAGGAATACTCTTTGGAGGCAAGAATGATGAGGTTTTGTCTCACACACTTTAGGCATACTGCTAGGAGGAGCTATTCCTTGGAGTGGGACATTATGTTGGGAAGGTTGGAGGGTCAGCGAATGAAAGGAAGATCCTCAACCAGGTGGACTGACACAGTGACTTCTGTAATGTGCTCTCGTGTGTCAGGAAATGTGAGGATGGCACAGGGTAGAACAGGGTTCAGATCTTTTGTATATTAAAGGGTTGCTATGAGTTGTACTCAACTTGATGGCACCTAACAAAAACAATAGGGATGAGCTTCTAACTCAGGTCTCTAAAGCATTTCCACTTTTCCATGCAGCTAAAGAGAGGACCAACTAGTGAAAGACTGCTATGAATGTTATTCAATGCCCTGACCTCCAACACACACCTCTACTCAGCTTCCAGGTAGTATGGGCTACACTGCCATGATATTCATGTGCCTCAAGATCTAGACTAGAAGGATTGAGGTGCATCTCAATTGCAGAAGGATCTCCATCCTTGCAATAGAAAAGAGCGATTTTTCTTCTCCCACTCTAGTTAAGGATTCCCTGTGCTTGTTAATGTCTATGCAGCTAGTAACAATAACAGCATGGTATTGGTACAATGACAGGCACAGAGACAAATGGAACAGAATAGAGAACCTAGAAATAGGCCCAACTATCTATGGTCAACTGATATTTGACAAGAAAATTAAACCTATCAAATGGGGAAACGGCAACCTCTTCAACAAATAATGGGACTGCCACCTGCAGAAAACTGAAACAGGACCCACATCCCAAACCATATACAAAAATCACTTCAGGGTGGATCAGACACCTAGGAATCAAGTCCAAAATGATAAAGGTCATAAGAGACAAACTGGGATCAAGATTAGAAGCCCTAGTCTACGGTAAAAAGAGACTGCAAATATATCCAGGAATGCACAGTCTGAAGAGGATAAACTTGATGAATGGGACCTTCTAAAAATTTGATGCTTGTGACCATCAAAAACTTTTTCCAACAGCTTCCCATTGCAGTAAGGTCATACTTTTAGTGTGCAACTCAAGAACCTTGCCAATCTAACCCAGGCTAACGTTTTAGTCTAGGTGCTAATATTCTTCCATCATGACTCCTGTTCTCAATAGGTTTCTCTGAACAACACACATTTTCACACAGCTATTTATTTTTGCCTAGGATACTAGTCATTTCTGTGTAAAATAGTCCATCTGTCTCTTAGTTGTCTGTCTCTTTAGAGACAGAGCCCCATTTGCCTAACCTTCCCCCTTTAGTGGAAACTTCTCTGGTCCTCTCTCCACCTTTCACAGAAAAAATATATTACTATGTGCTCCCAAAAAGATCTCAGGAAACAACACTCTTCGTGGTGTATCAGAGCTAACGCTATGTGGTGTATTACATTTCCCAGGGCATGACTTTCCCTATGAGAAGGATGAGACGTTATTCAAGCCTTGTCTCCATGCATGGGGCATAAGAGAAAATACCATAAGCTACTTTTTAAAAGAAAGCACAGTAAAGTTGACAGGAAAATAATGCAAAACAGAATTTTAGTGCACATACTTTTTTCCTCATAAATCCAATGTTGCAGTAAAATCCAGTTGCTTTCTGATTTAAACCATAAATCATTCACCTTGTTGTTGTTGTTATGTGCCGTCAAGTCGCTTGCAACTCATAGTGACACTATGTACAACAGCCCTAAACTCTGCTCTGTCTTGTGCCAATCGCACTGTCTCTGACACTCCCATCCCGATTATCCCAGTCACTGAATCAATCCACCTCATAGAGGGCCTTCCCCTCCT
>NW_006400041.1:2675013-2676011 GCF_000299155.1 Elephantulus edwardii | reverse complement strand
CCAGCCTGGACTTCTGGTAGTTCTCTGCTGATGTGCTGTTCCAGTCGTTTTTGGGTAATCTTCAGTAAAATCTTGCTTGCATGTGAAATCAGTAAGATTGTTCTATAGTTTCCACACTCTGTTGGGTCACCATTCACCTTAGGGCATTTTAAAATATTTGTCTCACAATGAAGATACTAATTCATTTTGTAGATGAATTCGCACCGTGTTAGTCTGAATGTTTTATATTTTGTTAATGCCTAGAACAGTCTTCTTTCACTCAAAAAATTCAAAAGAAGACGAACAGATTTCTCTAAAACTTTCCAAATATTTTCCAGTCAGGGTAAACAAAACAAAAAATATTTCATTAGAAAGGTCTGCTTTTGTGTCAGTGAATACTAAGTTAAAACTAAGCAGTAAAACTAAGAACATTGTGCAGTGACATATTCAGATTCAAAGTAACCAAAGGGGGGAAAAATAAAAAGGATCTGCTCACTCTTATTGGTAATAAAACATAACCAGTCTACAGTGGAGGTAGGCAGAAGTCACTGTCATGTAAAGTCTCCTCAGGGTCTTAAGTTAACAAAATAATTCTTCAGTCTATTATTTCACTTCAGTTCTGGGTACCTAATCCAATGAAGTTTCTCTCAAAAGCTTTTCAGTGGTAGTTGAAAAGGTCCCCTAAACCCATTTTCAGCATTCACATTCAAATAATGGACAAGTCCCTCTTTGTCCTCAAAGTAGAAGAATACCTGATCAGGTCTTCCATCTGTTAGAAGGTAGATTACTTGTGTTTCTTCATCAGCAAAAGCAATTTGCAGGGCACTCAGAATGTTTGTGGAGCTTCCAACCTACAGAAAAAGTGAGTTTGAGAGATAGAATGCATGATTTAGTTACACACAGTTCTCAGTTCCTCTGCATCTTCTTCCAATTTGCTAGATGAGGGAGACTAAAGTCTGAATGTGTCCAGGGTCCATGGCTCTAGGCAGAGCTGACTCGGGAGAGAGGGAGAGAGGGAG
>NW_006400041.1:2673794-2674743 GCF_000299155.1 Elephantulus edwardii | reverse complement strand
AGAAGGAGGAGGAGGAGGAGGAGGAGGAGGAGGATGCAAAAAGCCTGCCAAGAATTGTACAGCTACTGGTCCATAGGAACTAGCTGAGAGAGACAGAGGCTCAGGATCCCACGGACTGAAGTTCTCCTGATAGCTCACCAAAACAAAAATTGCTTTGTTAAAAAAAATATAGTAAGCATACACTTGGTTCACTCACACGATGTAATACTATGCAACACTCAGGAGCAATGAATTATTTAAAAAACTACTATGGGATCGAATGGAGTGAGAAATTTTGGTACACTCTTTATGGAATACTATGCAGCACTGAGGAGCAATGATTTCAAAAATACTACCTAACTTTGGAGAGACTGGGGAGCATGTTGCTGAGTGAACAGATGAAGTCTCATAGGGACAAATACTGCATAAGACCATTATTGTAAAAAATAGGATAACTAGTAAGGTATGTATGGGAACGCAAGGTGGAGGAGGGGTGCTATTGGAGAGATATGGATAGCTAGGAGTAAAACCACAGGGTTGCACAGTTTAGTGGGTGGAGGAAGCAGATGAAGGGAATGGGAAGGATCTGGGTGAAAAGACAGGGTAATGATGAACAAGGTCCAACCATTGGTATTTAATTTTATAAAACATAATGTGTAATGTGAAACCTATACTTGGACCAAGAGGCAGTCTTCAGAACAGAGCAAGGAAACACTGCATGGTTCAAAATTGGGAAGGGTGTATGTCAAGGATATGTCCTATCTCCATACCTCTTCAATCTGTATGCAGAACAGATTATCCGAGAGGCTGGGCTCTATGAGGAGAGGTGTGGCATCAGGATTGGTGGAAGATCTATCAACAATCTGCATTATGCAGATGACACAATTCTGCTTGCTGACACTGAGGAGGACCTGAAACGCTTGCTGCAGAGGGTCAAGGACTGCAGCCTTCAGTATGGATTGAGGCTCAA
>NW_006400041.1:2663533-2673694 GCF_000299155.1 Elephantulus edwardii | reverse complement strand
ACTGAGGAGGACCTGAAACGCTTGCTGCAGAGGGTCAAGGACTGCAGCCTTCAGTATGGATTGAGGCTCAACATCAAAAGGACAAAGATTCTCACCACTGGAACAACTGGCAGCATCAGAATGGATGGTGAAGAGATTGAAATTGTTCACAGCTTTAGTTTGCTTGGCTCCACAGTCAACACTCTCGGCACCAGCAGCCAGGAAATTAAAAGATGTATTGCGATGGGAAAGTCTGCTGTTAGGGACCTCGCCAAAGTACTGAAGAGTAATGGTGTCACTCTGGAGACCAAGGTGCGTTTGATACAGGCCATGGTCTTTGCAATCACTTGTTATGCATCAGAGAGTTTGACAATGACTAGGAAGGACTGAAGGAGAATTGATGCGTTTGAGCTGTGGTGCTAGAGAAGAGTATTGAATGTACCCTGGATTCCAAGAAAACAAACAGATTCATCCCGGAGAGGGTTAAACCAGGCTGCTTCTTGGAGGCAAGGATTCTGGGGCTTCGTCTGACATACTTTGGACATGTTGTAAGAAGGGACAGGTCCTTGGAGAAGGACATCATGCTTGGTAGGGTGGAGGGACAGCACAGAAAGGGAAGACCCTCTGTGAGGTGAATTGATTCAGTGTCTGGGGTAATCGGGGTGCAGTGCGATTGGCACAGGATAGAGCAGGGTTTAGGGCTGTTGTACATAGGGTCACTACGAGTCGCAGCGACTCAATGGAATATAACAACAACAACAATGCATAATGCATACAGAGGTAATTTGTGGTTGCTGTGAAGGTGAACACTGTGACACTGATGTGTCAAATGCGATAATGGTTACCCATGATGGACAGTGTTTGGTGGAGTGCCCCAAATAAAACAAGTTTGGAAGCAGGAGTGGCATCTACTTCCATAAATAGCTTGCCTCTAGAAACCCTGTAAACCTTGAGAAAGGATGAAAGTCAGGCAAGTGGTGAGGGCTTTCATTCATAGGGTCGCTATGAATCGTCTATGACTCGATGGCACTTAACAACAATAATGCATAATATTTATTGTAGGAAACACAATGTGAATGAAGAATAGTGTGAAACCCAATGTATACAAACTGCATAAGCAAATCAATTAAAAATGTTTACAAAAGAAAAAAAGACGATGGGAGAGGCTAGAAAGCATTGTTGTTTTTGTTATTATTGTGTCATCGAGTAAAACCCTGCTCTATCTTGTGCCAATTGCATCATCTCCGACACACTCACTCCCACCACCCCAATCACAGAATAGATCCATCTCATCAAGGGTCTTCCTCTTCTGTGGCATCCCTCCACTCTCCGCAAACATAATGTCCCATTCCAAGGACCATTCCTTCCTTGCAACATGCCCAAAGTATGTCAAACGAAGCTTCAGAATCCTTGACTCCAAGGAGCATTCCGGCTTCACTCTTTCCAGGACAAACCTGTTTGCTCTCCTAACAGTCCATGGTTTGTTCAAAACTCTTCTCCAGCACCACAGCTCAAAGCCATCAATTCTCTTACTATCATCCCTAGTCATTGTCCAACTCTCCGATGCATAGCATATAACTGCAAAGACTATAGCTCAGATCAGGTGCACCTTAGTCTCCACCCTGATGTCATTGATCTTCAGTATTCTTGAGAGGTCCCTGACAGGTAACTTTCCCAATGCAATTTGTCTCTTGAGTTCCTGGCTGCTGGTACATTACGTTAAGTAAACTAACTCAGACTCATAAGGACAAATACTGCAAAAGACCAATTTATAAGGCTCTTGCAAATGTAGAAGGTAAAATGTGTACAAAAGTTGAAAGGGCAAAGGGGTGGGAGAAGGAAAACTGAGGGTGGAGGAGGAGGAAATCTCAAGGTTGCAGAGTTTGGTGGACAGAGTGATGGGGTGAAGAAATTAGGAAAGACCAAACGGATATCTGAAAAGGCAAGGTAATGGTGGGCATGGATCAATGGTGATTCATTTTATAAAGCACAATGTTGAGTCAAATATCTAAACCACAAAAAGACAAATACTGCACAACACCACTGATATAAAACAAGATTGACATGGGGGATTGAGAGAAGAATAGGATAAGAATGGATAAATAATTACCATTACATTGGAACAGATGAAGGAAAGAACTGATTAAAGGGGATATATGATACCTATTATATGTACACAACAGCCCAGAATAAGAGATATATCACTGCAAAGAGGACTGGGTGGTGTGTGATGGAGGGAGGTAATTGTGCAACAATGAATGAATATTTTAAAAAAACTGAACTGGTGGAGAGAGAAGAGAGGGAGAGGTGGTAAAATGTGCAACAATGAATGAATGAAAATCTAACTTCTCTGTAAATGTTTGTTATAATCATAATTAAAATAAAATTTTCTTTAAAGAAAAACCACAATGTATAGAAATGATCATATGAAAAACAATGTGAATAGAGGAATATGTGAAACACAATGTATATAAATGAAATACCATGTATATGATTCTTATATGCAAGCCAATGTGAAAGAAAAATAATTTTTAAAATAAGTTCTTAAAAAGAAGTGTTATTTTCTTGCCCCCCAAAAGGAGAGTTTATAAAACACAAATGAAAATTATATTGAGATAATCACTTATGCCTAAGCAATAACAATAATTGAAATCATTAGATATGTCAAAAAGCTTTCATGCAGACTATCCAAAGATTGATTGATAGATAACAGGAATGTGTGTGTGTGTGTGTGTGTGTGTGTGTGTGTGTGTGTGTATGTGTTTTGAAGACCTAGCTCTCTCTGCTCCCGTCCCCCCCAACCCCCCGTTATAGTTCATTATGCTTTAGGTGAAAGTTTACACCACAAATTCATTTTCTACTCAATATTTCACACTCAACTTTTTCTGTTACACTTCTTACAATCTTCATAACGTGTCAACTCTTTTTCCATTTCTAGTTCGTGTTCCCCATTTTCATCCATCCAGCTGCCTAGGCCCTCCTTTCCTTCTCATCTTTACTTTTGGGGAAGTTGCCCTTGTGGGCTCATATCGTCCTTTTGGGCTCATAGTCTTACTTGTTTTATGAAGCACATACCTCATGGATGTTATTGTTTGCCTTGTAGGCCAGCAGCCTATTCTATAGTTAGGGAGCTCTGATGGCTTAATACTAAAAAGTCGAGCTGCCAACACAAAGGCATACGGTTTGAATCCACTGTTTGCTTCTTGAGAGAAAGATGAGTAATCTCCTATGCAATTTACTGCTTCTGAAACCCCACTTGGAAGGTTTGCTATGAGTTGGTTTCTACTTGACAGCACCTAACAACAACAACAACAACAACACTATTTAGTTGAGAGGTGGCTTTGAGAAGTAGCTTCAGTTCATGTAGTAAGTGTAGCTTGCAGTATTAGTCCTAGGGGTTCTTTCTGTCACTATCACCATTAAGTCTGCTCATTTTTATGAAGTTTAACTTTGCTCTACATTTTCACTCATGTCAACAAGGACCTTCTGTTGTGTTCGATTCAGAATGGTAGGTAGTGGTAGCCAGGCACCAGCTAGTTCTTTTGGTCTCAAGCTAGAAAATGGTGTGGTTCATGTTGGTCATTAGTCCTCTGAATGATTGGGTTTTTTTTGAATCTATAATTTTCTTCACTTTCATTTGCTCCATGCGAAAAGAATAATAATTGTGACTTAGATTGTCACCTGCATAAGACCCCAGACGCTACTCACTACACAAGGATAAAACATTATAATTATTAAATATGTATGTTTAATTGATCCAGATGTCCCCAAGATTTATAATTTATAGCCTCCCCAAAACTAACTGGAGAGTCAGCTATGAGTTGGTTCTGATTCAGTGGTAGTAGAAAAAATTTTATAAAAATATTACATTAGACAGTAAGCACCTCCAGACTGCTTGTAGGAAGATGGAACCGAGACATTCCACACCTGCAGGGCCATGCCAGGGGCCAAGCAGGACAACAAACTTTAGTATACAGAACTTCAAGTACAAGAAAGAATTTGCTTAGCTCTCTGCATCAGAGTGCTGACTTTTAGCCTCTTCATACAAGCTGCCTGAGGGGGCAGTCCTGATTCTCCACCCTACCCCCCCCCAACACACACACACACACAACAGAGACAAAGGAGGACACTAAGCTGCAGGAGAAAAGGTGAGAGGAGGGGAGGCTCTGTGCCTAGAATGAGCATTCTCTATTGTTTTTGCAGAGATGGGACGGAGGTGTCCATCAAGTTATAGATTCCTCTGTTTGGAGGTCCTTACCTCCGTGGTTGTGTGCCCATCCCAGGGTCCAAGCAAGACAATAGACTTCAGTAAATAGAACTTCAAGCACAGGAGCAAATTTTTGTAGCTCTCTGGGAGAAGGCTTACTTGAGATATCCTGCACACAAGTTGCTTGACTTGACAGTCGTGTTTTCTAATCTCATGCCACTCCAGAGACAAAGGAAGACATTAAGCTCCAAGGGAAAAGATGCAGGAGAAACTACTTGAATAGAGCACCTGGTCTCACACCAATCAGCCAATTCATACATGATGGAGACCTATAGAGTTGGTGTGAGGGGACTACATCAATGAAAGATTCCTACAGGGCTGCAGTACTTATGTACAGAGAGAACCTCAGGACTTTAGGAAAGGAAAATTTCCCAGAAAGAATTCACAGTAGAGTAGCTCACCCCATAGACTGAACATTTTAACTTGGCAGCTAATGAGAAACATTATAAAGGCAAGGATCAACAATTTTCATAGACACAATAGAAATGAACAAAGATTTATCAAGAAAAACTTCACGTAATGTCAAGAAAGCAGCAGACAATTTTAAACACTGTGAAAAAAAATCAAGCTTTTTTAAAAAAAAGCAGAGGATATTAGAGACCCCATGAATACCTCAGAGTCAAGAAGGCACATGACATATATTGATATGGAGACATTCGAACAGTTATGAATGAAAGGACAAATAATGGGTGAATCAAAGGAAGCCAAAAATGAAGTGAATAACCAAGAGATAGAGAGCCAGATAAATATAGTAATGAAAAGTTATTTGAACAGCTATAGAAGAAGGTACAAATTATGGAAGAAACAATGAAAACCACCAACAAAACAAATGTTCTAGAGGCACAAAGCCAGAAATATATTGGTGAAGAGGAACTTGCACAAATACAGAAAAAATTGGAAAAAAAGAGGAAAAATTGTAATTATATATAATGAGGTGTAAGAATTAAATCTTCACAAGATAGAGAAGGTACTGACATCACAGTACTAGAAATAACAGAAAGGCATGAAAATGCAATACAGAATATTAAGATTGACATAGCATAAGTGTTTAACATACTTGAAGGACAAAAAAGTAGAAAGCAAGAGATGGAACAGGGAGTCTGTGAACTGGAAGACAAGAATCTAAACAGAAACATACGGGGGTGGGGGGTGGGGTGACCAGAGATGAAACATGAAGAAAATATTAGACTCATATGGGATGACATCAAAAGGAATAGCATACACATGGCTGAAATTCCAGAATATGAGTGAGATTGGGAAATCACTGAGAAAATTGTGGAAGAGGTACTAGAAGAAAACTTCCCAGGTATTATGAAGAATGAGGAAATTCACATTCAGGAAGCTCAGTGAATGCCAAATTGACTAGTCTCAAAAAGTAAAACATCAAGATATATCAAAGTCAAATGCTCCAAAATAAAAGATAAAGATAGAATACTGAAAGTAGCATGAGGAAAATAAAAAGTCACCTAGAAAAAAAGAGCCATCAGATTAAGTTCTGATTTTTCAGCAGACACCAAGCAAGCAAAAAGACAATGGGATGGCATATACAAAAATTTGAAAGAAAAAACCAGCCAGAGATCTTGTACTCAGCAAATCTCTCCATCAAATATGATGGAGAAATTAGATCAATTGCAGAAAAGAAAGAACTCAAGGAATGTGTGAAAACAAGACCAAATATCAAAGGACATTTAAGGGAAGTCCTTCAAATAGAGACACTGAAGGAAAGTGGATGGACCATCATAACAAGAAATAACAAAAAAGAACCACAGCAAAATGGCAAGGATAAAACTTGGCCTGTCAATAATCACACTTCATATGAATGAACTAAATGTGTTAATCAAGAAAAAAAGAATAGAAGAATGGATAAAAGACAAAGCCCATAAATATGTTGTCTACAAGAGACACATATAAATGAATAGAAATAAATAAATGAAGAGAAAGATAGATGCAAAATCAAAGGATGGAAAAAATATACCAAGCAAATGTCATCCACAAAAAAAAAACCCCAAAAACAAAAAAACAAAAACAAAAACACCCCAACCAAAAGTGGCAATAATAATCTCTGATAAAATAGACTTTAGAATGAAAATCATAAAAAATTATAAGGGGAAAATAGATCAAGAAGACATAACATTTGTCAACATCCATGTACCAATTGATAGACCTGCAAATCCATACAACTTTTAACAGAATTGAAAAAAAGAAATAGCATCACAATAGGGGCAGGAGACCTTAACAAACCACTCTCATCAAAGATAGGCCAACACAAAAGAAATTTAACAAGATGCAGAAGAACTAAACTGCACAGTCAACCAACTTGGCCTTGTGGATGTATCCTAAGCACTGCACCCAACTAAAACTCAATTTATTTCCTTCCTAGTGCATATGGTACATTTTCTAAAACTGACCACATATTAGAGCATAAAACAAACTAAACTAAAACAAACTAAAAAACATTGAAATAATACAAAGTATCTTCACAGATCAGAATGTCAGAAGACTAGAAATTAACCATATGAGTATAAAGCATACGAAGGCACCATATGAAAGGCACCAAAGTGGAAGCTAAATACCACCCTGCTTCAACACAATTAGATGATAGAAGAAATAAAGAATGAAATTCAAAAGTTCCTCAAAACAAATGATAATGAAAATCCAAAGTACCAAAACCTCTGGTATGCAGCTAAAACAGTCTTCAGGGGGCAGTGCATAGCAAAGGACAAACACGTAAAAAAACGAAGCAAGAAGCAAAATTAATGATCTAACTCAACACCTTCATAAAATAGAAAAAGAACAACAATCTAACACAACAGCCTCTAGAAGAACGAAAATTATAAGAACAAGAGCTGAAATCAATGAGATAGAAAACGGGGGGAACACCCAAATTTGAAATCATAAGTAAGAACAGGAGCTGGTTTTTCAAAAGGGTCAATAAAATTGGCAAAGCAGTGGCAAACTTAGCAAAAGGCGGGGGGGGGTGGAAGGTGAAGACACAAATAATTAAGAAATGACAGAGGTAATATCACAACGAGAAGAAATTAAATCTAGAAAAACCATACTGAGATAAATTTCAAAACTTAGAAGAAACTAACAAATTCCTTGACACTTATGCCCTACTCAGATTGACATGGTCAGATGTAGAACACGTGAAAAGACCATCACAAAAGAAGAAACTGAGCAGATCATAGAATGATTTCCCCGGAAAAAAAGTCCTGGAACAGAAGTCTTCACTTAGCTGAATTCTACCAAACATTCAGAGAATTCTACCGAAATTCTACTTAAATTTTTTCAAAAAAGATAAAAAGAAGAAACACTCCTAGAGACATTCTATGAAGCAAGCATAACCCTAATACCAAAACCAGGCAAAGATATTATCAAAAAAGAAAACTACAGACCAATCTCTCAAGAACATAGATGTAAAAGTTCTTAACAAAATCCTAGCCCATAGAATCCAAAAGCACATAAAATAAATTAATTCTTCATGACCAAGTGGGATTCATAACAGGTATGCAAGGATGGTTCACCATAAGAAAAAAAAGGATCAACAAAATTCACCATATTAATAAAACAAATAAGAACCACATGATCCTAGCAATTGATGCAGAAAAGACATCTGACAAAATCTAACACCCTTTTCTGATTAAGACACTCAGCAAAATTGGAACAGAAGGGAATTTCCTCAACATAGTGAAAAGTACATATGCAAAACCAGGAGCCAACACCATTCTCAATGGAGAAAGACTGAAAGCATTTTCTTTGCAAACAGAGACCAGACAAGGATGCCCAAAGTCACTGTTAGGGCAATACAACAAGAGAAAAAAAGTAAAAGTTTGTCCTGATGAGCAAAAAGATGGTTACACTATCACTATATGCAGATAACATGATATTGTACACAGAAAACTCCCAAAACTCAACAACAAAAATGTTAGTAGGCCTCTTAAGTACAGTGGCAGGAACAAGATCAAAATCCAAAAATCAGTGGGATTCCGCTACTGTAACAACAAGAATTCAGAAAAGAAAACCAAGAAAACAATACCATTTACAATAGCCAACCACAAATTGAGATACATGGGAGTGAACCTAACTGGAGACTCAAAAACCTATAAAAAGAAAACTACAAATCATTTCTGCAAGACACAATAAAAGACCCAATGAAATGGAAAAATATTCCCCGATCATAGATAGGAAGAATCAATATTGTGGAAATTATAATCTTACCAAAAGCAATCTACAAGTTCAATGTAATCCCAATACAGATACCAAATTCCTTTTTAAAGAGATAGAGAATTCATTAAGTTTATTTGGAGAGGAAAAATACCAGAATAAGTAAAACATTTCTAAAAAACAAAAATGAAGTGGGAGGTATATACTCCTTGACCTCAAAACCTACTACAAAGCAGTAGCAACCAAAACAGCATGGTACTGATACAAATGACAGGCATATAGATCAATGGAATAGAACTGAGAATCCAGAAATGGACCCATCTATCTATGGTCAACTGATATTAGATAAGGAAATAAATCCTTTCAAAAGGGGATATGAAAACTTCTTGAATAAATGGTGCTGGCAAAACTGTACTGCTAAGAGCAGAAAGCTGAAACAGGATCCACATCTCAAACCATACACAAAAATTGACTCACGGTAGATCAAAGACCTGGGAATAAAGTCCAAAACCATAAAGTTCACAAGAGACAAACTGGGATCAAGTCTAGACAGCCCAGTCTACAGTAAAAAGATACTACTAAGTACAGCCAGAAACACACAATCTCTCAGGAAAAAAAATTGATGAATGGGATTTTCTAAAGATTAAATCTTTTTGCTCATCAAAAACTTTTTCCCGGTGCAATCACTATGGAAGGCAGTATGGTGGTTTCTCAAAAAGTTACAAGTAGAGATACCATTGGACCCAGCAATTCCACTACTTGGAATATACCCCAAAGAGACCATAACTGACATCCAAACAGATATATGCACAGCAATGTTTATCATGGCTTTGTTCACAATAGCAAGGAGTTGGAAACAAGTGCCCATCAACAAACGAATGGATAGAGAAGCTGTAGTATATCCACACAACAGAATACTATGTTGCATTGAAAAACAAGGAACTCATGCAATATTATTAAAAATGGGTGACCCTGGAGGACATTATGCTGAGTGAAGTATCTCAGTCATAAAAGGAAAAATACCGCATAGTGCCACTGTTGTAACACAGGACTGACCTCAGGGTTGGGGAGAGATTGGGAAAGATGGGTTCAATAATGTATACTGCACTGAAATAGATGAAGGAGAAAACTGTTTAAGAGGGATATTTGATTAGGTATTTTTGTCATGACAAGGAGTGGAGTGGACCTGGGAGGAGGGATTGTAAAACAGTGAAAGACTGAACATCTAACAGACCCATTACAAAAGAAGAAATAGAAAAGGCAATACAACAACTTTTGACCAAAAAATGCCCTGGGCCAGATGGTTTAACAAGTGAATTTTATCAAACACTCAAAGATGAATTGTCACCAATTCTACACAGACTATTTCCGGAAATAGAGAAAGATGGAATTCTCCCAGATTCATTCTATGAAGCAAACATATCCTTAATACCAAGCCAGGAAAGGACACCAACAAAATAGAAAACTATAGGCCAATATCTCTCATGAACATTGATGCAAAAATACTGAATAAAATCCTGGCAAATAGAATTCAATAATACATCAAAGAAATAATCCATCATGACCAACTGGGATTCATAATAGGTATGCAAGGGTGGCTCAACATAAGGAAAACAATCAATGTAATTCATCATATTAACAAAGCAAAGAAAAAGAACCACATGATGCAGAAAAGGCCTTTGACAAAATCCAACACCCTTTCCTGATTAAAACACTCAACAAAATAGGATTAGAGGGGAATTTCTTCAACA
>NW_006400041.1:2651473-2661755 GCF_000299155.1 Elephantulus edwardii | reverse complement strand
ATTATTCAAAATGGGAGACCCTGGAGGATATTATGCTGAGTGAAATATCTCAGTCGCAAAAGGACAAATATTGCATGGTGCCACTGTTGTAAAATGGGACTGATATCAGGGTGGGGGTAAGACTGAGAAAAACTGGATAAATTGTGTATACTGCACTGCAACAGATGAGGGAGTGAATAATTTAAAAGCAATGTATGATAGGGTATTATGGTTATCACAAGAGTCCACACTTAAGGTTGCATAGTGGAATGTAGTTGGGGTGGCGGGAAGGGTATGGGGGTATTGTGTCCCAGGGAGGGAGTGTTTCTTTTACTTTTGAAAGAGAGGAGCGAACTGGGGCGGGGGGGGGAGGGGGAGGGCTGGGCGGAGAGAGAAGTGCAGCAATGAATGAATGGAAATCCAAAATCTCTGTAAATGCTCATTAAAAGTATTTTAAAAAATTAAGCTTAAAAAAATCAACAGTGAAAGAATTTTTCTTTTACTTTTCCAAGAGGGTAATGTACTCAGTGAGGGGGGAGTGTTGGGAGGAGAGAAAAGTGCAAGAATGAATGAATAGAAATCCAAAGTCTTTATAAATTTTTTTAAATGAATAATAAATTTTAAAAAAAACAAAGGAAAAAAACCCCTTTTTTCCAACGGAGTGAAAAGAAAACCTACCTACTGGGAACAAATATTTGGCAATACCATCTCAGACAAGGGTCTTACAATGAATGTTTACAGAATATTTCTGGGCTTCCAGAAGAAAAAGACTGATAATCCAATTACAAAATGGGCGAAAGAACAAGAGCTAAAATCAATGAGATAGAAAATGGGGGGAAAAACATTCAAAATTTGAAATCATAAGATCAGGAGTTGGTTTTTCAAAAGGGTCAATAAAATTGACAAAGCAGTAGCAAACTTAGCAAAACGGGGGGGGGGAAGGAGAAGACACAAATAATTAAGAAGGACATTCCTTTTACAAAGGAGGACATTCGGATGGCAAACAGATACATGAAAAACTGTTCAAAACCACTGGCAATACGAGAGATGCAAATATGATATACCATCTTACACATCTCATCCACAATGAGATGCCATCTTACCCCAGTAATAGTGGCAAAGTTTAGCAGGGTAGCAAGTAATAAATTTTGGAGAGTATGTGGCAAAAATAGGAACTCTTATACATTGCTGGTGGGAATGTAAAACGGTACAACTACTCTGGAAGGCAGCATGGCATTCCTTTAAAAAGCTGAACACAGAAATAGCATATGAACCAGTTATTCCACTGCTTGGAATATACCCTGAGAAAATGAGAACTGAGGAACAGACTTGTAAACCAATATTCATAGCAGCATTATTCACCATAGCAAGAACATGGAAACAGTCATGTCCAACCACAATTTAATGAATTGAGAAATTGTGGTACATTCACACAATGAACTACTATATAGAATGCAGGAGCAATGATTTTGTAAATTACTACATAACATGAGAGGGACTGGAGAGCATTATTCTAAGTGAACTAACTCAGTCTCATAAGGACAAGTACTAAATAAGACCATTATTGTAGAATGAGTAGGAGGATTCAAGGAGGGGAGAGGGTTTAAACACAGCATGACACAATTTGATGGGTGAAGGGAGGGGTGGGTAAAGAAAAGGGAAAGATCTGGTGTGAAAAACAATCTATACAAACTTTGTAAGTAAACCAGTATAAAATATGATTTAAAAAATATTATATATCTCTATCTATCTATCTATCTATCTATCTATCTATCTATCTATCTATCTATCTATCTATCTATCATCTGCCTATATATGTTGTTGTTATGTGCTGTCAAGTTGTCTGCAACTCATAGCAACCCTAATATAACAACTGCCCTAAACCCTGCTCTATCCTCTGTTAATGTGACTGTCTCCAATACACCTATATCCATTACCCCAGTCACAGAATCAATCCATCTCATCAAGGGTCTTCCTCTCCTGTGCTGTTCCTCTACCCTCCCAAACATCATATCCCACTCCAAGGACTGGTCACTCCTTGAAACATGTCCAAAGTATGTCAGACAAAGCTTGAGAATCCCGTCTCCAAGAAGCAGCCTGCCTTCACCCTCTCCATGACAAACCTTGTTGACTCTCTTAGTCCACAATATATTCAATACTCTTCTCCAACACCACAGCTTAAAGGTATCAATTCACCTTCTCTCATAGCTAGCCCTTCTCCAGCAAGCATGCCCTGTATCAGGCGTACCTTAGTCTTCAGACTGACATTTTTTGCTCTTCAGTACTCTGGAGAGGTCCCTGACAGTAAACCTTTCCCAATGCAATTTATCTTTTAATTTCCTGGTTGCTGGTACCAAAAGTGTTGATTGTGGAGCCAAGCAAACGAAAGCTGTTAACAATCTCAATCTCTACAACATCTATCACGATACTGCCAATCAGCCCAGTGGTGAAAATCTTTTGTTTTCTGGATACTGAACTTCAATCTACATTGAAAACTACAGTCCTTGGCCATCTGCAGCAAATGCTTCAGGTCCTCCTCAGTTTCAGCAAACAAGATTATGTCATATGCATAATGCAGACTGTTGATGAGTCTTCCTCTCATTCTGATGCCACATTTCTCCTTATAAAGCCCAGCCTCTCAGATATTCTGTTCTGCATGTAGATTGAAAATGTCAATAAAATCAACAAACCACTAGCAAAACTAGCAAAGGAAAACAAAGAAAAGACACAAATAATAAGAATAAGCGATCAAACAAGCAAGGTCACAGCAGAACCAAATAAATTATAAAGGCTAACAATGTAATATTATGGAAAAACTATACTCAAACAAACATGAAAATCTAGAGGAAATGGACAAGTGCTTAGAAACTCACAACCTACCTAAACTGATACAACCCGAAACTGAACACCTGGATAGACCCATTACAAAAGAAAAAAATTGAAAAGCTAATAAAACCACTTCCAGCCAGAAAAAGCTCTGGACAAGATGGTATTACAAGTGAATTTTATCAAACATTCAAAGAATTGTCACCAATTCTACATAAAGTATTTCAGAAAATAGGAAAACATTAAATTCTTTCAGACTCACTCTATAAAGCAAACATATCCTTGATACCAAAGGCAGTTAAAGACACCACCAAAACAGAAAACTATAGGCCAATATCTCTCATGAGCATAAATGCAATAATCCTGACTTAAAATCCTGGCCAATAGAATACAATGATATATCAAAAATTAATTCACCATTACCAAGTGAAATTCATAACACCTATGCAAGAATGGTTTAACATAAGAAAAACAATCAGTGTAATTCATCACATTTACAAAGCAAAGAACAAGAACCACATGATCCTATCAATTGATGCAGAAAAGGTCTTTGCCAAAATCCAACACCCTTTCCGGATTAAAACACTCAACAAAATAGGATTAGAGGGGAATTTCTTCAACATAGTAAAAAGTTTTTATGCAAACCCGAGAACCAACATTTTTCTCAATGGAGAGAGGTTAAAGGTCCTTTAACAAGAGGAATTAGGCAAGGATGCCCACCCTCACCTCTCTTAATCAATATTGTATTGGAAGTCTTAGTAATAGCAATAACGCAAGAGAAGGACATAAGGGTATCCAAATTGGCAAAGAGGAGGCAAAATTATCTCTGTATGCAGATAAAATGATAGTCTACTTAGAAGACCCTAAAGATTCATCAAGAAAACTACTGGACATAGTTGACTAATTCAGCAAAGTAACAGGATACAAGATCAACATACATAAATCAGTTGGATTTCTCTACAGTGACAAAGGGAATACAGAGACAGAATTAAGAAAAACAATACCCTTCACAATAGCTAATCACTAGATTAAATACGTGGGAGTAAGTGTAACCAGAAGCACAAAGGATCTATTCAAAGAAAACTACAAAACATTACCACAAGAAACAAAAAGAGACCTTGAGAAGTGGAAGTATATTCCTTGCTCATGGATAGGAAGACTCAATAAGGTGAAAATGACAATACTACCAAAGGCAATTCACATGTTCAATGCAATCCCAATACAAATACTAATTCCATTCTTCAATGAGGTGGAAAAGGCAATCTCCAATTTCATTTGGGATGGAAAGAAGGCCCGAGTAAGCAAAGCACTCTTTAAAAATAGAAACAAGGTAGGAAGTATCTCACTCCCTGATTTCAAATCCTACTACACTGCCGTGGTGGTGAAGACAGAATGGTACTGGTACAATAACAGAAACATAGATCAATGGAATAGAATTGAGACCTGGAAATCAGCCCATCTGCCTATGGTCAACTGAATTTTGACAAGGAGATGAAATCAATTAAGTGGTGAAATGACAGTCTTTTTAACAAATGGTGTTGGAAAAATTGAAAAACTATCTGCAGAAAACTCAAGCAAGATCCACACCTCACTCCATACACAAAAACCAACTCAAGGTGGATCATGGTCCTAGGACTAAAACCAGGGACTATAAACTTCATTAAAGAAAAGTTTGGAAGAACTCTAAATGTCCTAATTCACAACGTCAACAGTCTTCCAAGCATTCTGAAAAATCCACAACCAGAAGAGGATAAAATAGATGAATGGGACCTTCTAAGAATCAAATCCCTAGGCACATCCAAAATCCTCTCCAACAGGGTAAAAAGGGAAGCCACAGATCGGGAAAAAGTATTTGGTAATGACATGTCAGATAAGGGACTTATATCTAGAATTTATAAATACTTGAGTACCACAATAAGATAAAGGTAAACAACCCAACTGATAATTGGACACAGGATAGGAACAGACACTTCACCAAAGAAGACATTCAGATTGCAAACAAACATAAAGAAATGCTCAATATCCCTAGCTCTAAGAGAGATGCAAATCAAAACAACTATGAGATATCATCTCACACCAGTCAGAATAGCAAAATTTAACAGAAGAGCAGACATCAAATGCTGGCGGGTTTGTGGAGAAACTGGAACCCTTATTCCCTTTTGGTGGGAGTGTAAAATGGTGCAACCACTATGGAAGACTGTATGGCGTCTTCTCAAAAAGTTGCAAAGATAAATACCATTTGACCTAGCAATTCCACTACTTGGAATATACTCCAAAGAAATCATAGCCACCACCCAAGCAAATATATGCACACCCATGTTTATCATGGCTTTGTTCACAATAGCAAAGTGTTGGAAACAACCTAAGTGACCATCCACAAATGAATGGATAGAGAAGCTGTGGTATATTCACACAATGGAATATTATGTTGCATTCAAAAACAAGGAACTCATGAAATATTATTCAAAATGGATGACCCTGGAGGACATTATGCTGATCGAAATATCTCAATCACAAAAGCACAAATATTGCATAGTGCCACTGTTGTAAAATGGGACTGATATAGGGCTTGGGAGCGGGGGAGACGGAGAAAGATGGGATAAATAATGTATACTGCATTAAAACAGATGAGGGAGAGAACTGTTTAAAAGGGATATATGATTAGGTATTATTGTCATGACATGAGTCCAGAATAAAGGCTGCATAGTGGAGTGGACTTGGGGGGTGGGGGGAATGGATTGAATAACAATAAAAGAATTTTACTTTTCAAAGAGAGGAATGACCTGGAGGCAAGGGGTGGGCAGGGAGAAAAGTGCAACAATGAGTGAACGGAAATCCAAAATATCTGTAAATTTTCATTAAAATTAACAATAATAATTAAAAATTGAAAAGAAAAAATAAATTAACAAAAAAAGAACAGGTGGGATAGATATATCTTTTGAAACAATTTCATAAAAGAACTATAAATCAATTTTTTAAAGTAATATTTTGAAAATAGCTATCATAAAAGGATTGAGATCTGAATAAAGAACAGTTCTGGGTACAAAGTTCAGTGAATAGAGATTTATCTAAACTTTTAGATACTACACTGTTTAATCAGATTAAATGAATGTGATCTTTCTCTGGTTTGAATCCACCAGGCAGCTGCATGGGGAAAGGATGGGCAATCTCCTCCCATTTGATTAACTGCCTCTGAAAACCTGCCAGAGGGTCAGCTATTGGTTGATTCTGATTCCACAGTACACAAAAGACCTCCATGAAGTAACTGTCAATTTTAAAGCTTAAAGCAAGTTCTCGAGAAATTTTCTCTAATGAGAAATCTAAAAGATGCCAAAGTCAAGCTTCTCCAAGACTTAAACTCTCCCTTACCTCAATGTCTCTAATCCAAGATTCAGCCTTTTTCAGATTAACTTCATTAATTTCAGAAAGTTTTTCACACCAAGGAACTGCTTGAGCATCAAATGTCACAAAATTGAATTTACTTTTATATTTCAGTTGTTCCTGTAAGAAGTAATTGTTAAATAATGTAAAGTCATGTAGATGCATGATAAATTTTATTCACTATGAGTTCAATTTTGAATTCTGGAAGATCAATAGAGAAACTAAATACAATAGAGCAATTCTTTTCTATCATAGAAGGCATTTAAATAAAATGTATATACAATTTGGATGTCTATAAGGCCTTTAAATAGCTTTTTAATATACAGTATATGATATTTAAGAGAGCTGTGGTGGCCTAGTAGCAAAGAGCTCTGGCAACCCAGTTTGAATCCATCAGCTGCTCCACAGGAGACAGATGTGCAATCTCCTCCTGTGGTATTTACTGCCTCTAAAAACCCACTGGAAGGTCATTTATGGGCTGGTTCCAACTCAACGTACACAACAATAACATAATGTTTATGTATAAGAAATCTTACACAAGTATAAACTTTATATAAAATATGATATTAAGACAAACATTAAAGGTATACATAATAATGATGATGTAATTTTTTCACACTTTATCTTTTGAAGAAAACTGCATTAGTTATTCAATGGTAAAATTCTCAATTAACATGAGGGAGACCAGGTTCTATTCCCAGTATCTCAAACATAGTTATGTAGCATGTATCTGTCAGTGGTGGGTTACACGTGGCTATAATGTTAAAGAGCTTCAAAGGTAAGACAGAGTAGGGGAAAAGACATAGCAATCCACCTCCAAAAACCCAGCCACCGAGTTTCAAAATGGTCCAACTGGACCATGTTGTTGCCATGAGTCAGGATATAGCTCGTTGCTGTTTTTAGGTCAAGTCAAGCATAACTACTGCAACCCTATGAATAGTGAACCAGTACCCTGTACTATCTTGACCCATCCTCATCACCTGAGATACGCCTGCACCCATTTTGACAGTCACTGTGTCAATCCATCTTGTTGAAGATCTTCCTCTCTTTCTCTGATCTTACACCTTTTCAAGCATTATATCTTTTACCAAGGATCAACTCCTCCTAACAACATGTCCAAAATATATAAGACAAAGTTTCACCATTTTAAAAACTCAGGAAGACCCTAGTTGCACTTTCTCCAAGACATTTGTTCATTTGGCAGTCCAACTAACACCATCAATATTACTTAGTTACAGTTCTACAGACTTGCCTTCCATTGAGTTCTCCAGCAGAGGCTTAGCAAATAACAGCCATATACTATACATTTCAAACACTCCTTACAATCATGTTATGTGGCTAATTGTTGCCTAAATATTAATGATTCATTTAGTAAGTGTGGAAAGAAGGCATTAGAAAACTTGAGAAATCTTCTTGAGGTCATACAATCTAGAAGTGGAAAAAGAACTATTGCTGCTATTTTTCTGTGGAGTCAGAACTGAGTAATAATAACTGACCCTCCAATGAGTTTTCAGTGTCAGTGACAGTAAATTCTATAGGAAGAGATTACTCATCCTCCCACAGAGCAGCTGGTGGATTCTAACTGTATGCCTTTGGAATTGCAGCACAGCTTCAACACGAGGTTCAATGTACAATCCTTATACATGTGAGTTTTGATTCCAGTCCAACAAGACTCCTAATGAACATTAGAAAATTAAAAAGCCAAAAGTAAGGGCATTTTAGAAAGAAGGAAAAAAACAAAAGCATGCCCAGACCATACAACTTGGAGAAACTTCCATAAGCAACCTATGTATTACAGAACCCATTGCTGTTGACACTCGTTTTTTACTCCAACTCTTAGGGATTCTTTAGTTGGTTTCTAAGGCTGTAAGTCTTTATGAGAAGAGACTGCCTTTCTTGAGTGGATCAATTGGTGGATTACTCACTATACCACTATAGCTCCTTTATGCATTACAGAAAGGGTTACCAAAGAAGCAAATGCTGATTCTATAACCAGCTAATGGTAGCTTTCCAAAATGGCTTTACTGAAGAATTTTCAGCACAAACTTCCTCTGTCCACCTTTCATAACCACGGCAGATGATCAGTAGAGATGAATTAATACATAACCATGATAATGCATAAATGCATAACCATGATTGGCCCATCCAACCTGTATAAGCTGAATTATCTTATCCTTAATCAAATCCAGTTTGCTCTTCATTGAGTGAGATGTATCAATGAGGACATAGACGCAGTCATGAAGCACTTTTCCAAAGAGCATTTGACTCCCATCTTGTAGCCATTTAATTCTAGGCAAGAAATAGTTGAAAGTGCATAGTTAGAGTCTAGAGAGAACAGGGTATCTTCCTAAGAACAAAAGATAACTACAGAACAAAAGCCCTGTTAATTTGTTTATACTCTAATCTTTTGTGAGCAAATAACTCATTTTGAGTTTTCTGTCAAAAATCCTAGATTTAGGCTATCTTCCTTATCACATTCTACTCTCATTCCGTGTCATCCATCTGAGTAAAGAAAACTAAAACAAATATGACAGAGGGAAAAAATATATATATACACATACATACACACAAACATTTGTAACTGACCCATAGATGACCCTCTGAAAGGTTTTCAGAGGCAGTTAATTGCCATCTTCTCCCATGGAGCAGATGGTGGCCTTAAATCACATGCCTTTGGGATTGCAGCACAGCTTCTTGTCACTAGGCCAGTGTGTGTGTGTGTGTGTGTGTGTGTGTGTGTGTGTATTATATATATATGTATTATATATATGTATTATATATATATGTGTGTGTGTGTTTGTGTGTGTGTGGTATGTGTGTATATGTACACACACACACAAGGTTAGAAAGGTTAGAAAGCCAAAAGTAAATTCTTTCTAGTTATCTGATATTTTGAGATCCTTAGCTATTACATCAGACAATGTGTTGTCTGATCCTGCCAACTACAGTCAAGCTAGTAAAGCTAGCTCATTCCTGAAGCATCAATGAAGATTACAGACAATATCAAATGACCCTGGATACCTGAAATAGCCAAGCACCAGCAAGTTATATAAGCAGGACAGATTAATGAACTAGGCTAAGCCTATCATCACAGGTTATAACTGAAGTACATGAACGCAGGCAAATTAGCGTAATGTGGGCCAGAAAAAAAGTATCTGAAAGAGAGTTCAAGGTTTGGCAGTAATAACTTTAGGGCAAAATAGTGAAGCTGCACAGAAAGAGACAGAGTGTGTGTGAGCTCTAGAGATCTGCAGAAACACACCCTTGAGATTTTTGCTAAGTAATGATCATATCATGCATATAAAGAAACTACTAAAGCCAAGGGATACATCATCAAAATGACGTAAGTGGCACAAAACCTCAGAGCTTACATGAAGCTCCTGTGAGTTCATCTTCCCACTAATTGGAATGGAGAAAACTCCTAATACATGGGGCATTAAGTCGAGTTCTCCTAAGGATACTGCCCCGTTGTTGTTGTAGTAAGGAGTCAAGTTTACACACATAGCAATCACTGCTAATGGAGTAACACTTGCCATGAAGCTTTGTAGATTGTTATTTTTATGGGAGCAGATCCTCAGGTCTCATTCTTGGAGGCTGGGTGTGTAAGTTAGAAATGCCAGTCTTTCAGTTAGCAGACAAGCATTTAACGATTGTCACCAAGGTGCTTAGGTTAGCCCTGAACTATTAGCTTCCTTGAACTTATACTAACAAAACTGAAAAAGCAAATCCAGAAAGATCATACTTATTCCAAGAATTTTAACTACATCACAGACATACATACATCCCACTCCCAAGAGTATAATATTAAAAATGTCTGGTATCAAATCAAATTTACTGGGTATTTCAAAACCTGGAAAATATGATAAATAATCCAAAGGGGGGAAAGGGGGGGGGACAGAAAGAGACCAAAAATTGACACAGATCATAGAATAGTTGTTGTTGTTATGTGCCGTCGAGTCGCCTGCGACTCATAGCGACCCTATGTACAACAGCCCTAAACTTCGCTCTGTCCTGTGCCAATCGCACTGTCTCTGACACTCCCATCCCAATTATCCCAGTCACTGAATCAATCCACCTCATAGAGGGCCTTCCTCTC
>NW_006400041.1:2638695-2649883 GCF_000299155.1 Elephantulus edwardii | reverse complement strand
CCGACTCCAACTCCTTGCACATTTCATTGTAATATTTTGCTTTGTCATCCCGTGCTGCCTTTTGAAATCTTCTATTCAACTCTTTAGTATCTGAATGAAGAGATACATAGAATAGTAGAAAATTATATTATACAACTATTCTAGATGTAATCAATATGTTCAAGAAAGAAAGTAAAGCATAAACAGAATGAAGAGAGAAATGTAAGATACCTCCAAAGAAAACTCAAATGGAACTCGTAGAGGTGTGTAACATAGTATATGAAATGAAAAACACACTGCATAATATTAATATCAAATTATACTGTGTAAAACAAATGGAGAACTTGAAAAAAGAGACACCAACAGCAAACAATTCAACATACAACAGATAAAGAAAAAAAATAGCAAAGGAAAATTGGCCTGTGTGACAATATCCAGGAGTCTGACATATCTGTAAATTCTATCAGTATTACTAATGATAGTTTTAGTGATAAGAGAGTGAGATAGAAAAAATATTAGAAGAGGAAACAACCAAAATGTTTTCCATTTTGATGGAAACACTACACTCACATATCAAAGAAGTTCAATGAACCTAAACAGAAGAAACCAATAAAATCACAGCAAGACACATCATAATAAAACTGGTGTTACAAAAAACTAAATAAAAAACAATCAAAGTAAAATATACACATTACATATAGAGGAACAAATACAAGAATGACAGAAAACTTCTTGTCAGAAACCATGTAAGCCAGAAGATAACATAAAAAAAATTAATGTACTGAAAGAAAAAATTTACTAAAAGAGAAAACTGCAAACCTAGAATTCCATACTTACAAAAATGTAAAAAAGTAACTTTAAAGATTAAAATTTCCAAGGATATTTATCAACAATACTTGTACTATCAGAAATATTAAGCAAAAACATTTAAGGAGAAATACAATGATAGCAAGAGGAAAATGGAACATCCACAAAGGAATAAAAATAAATATAAAATATATGGATAAATATTAATATATTTATTCTCATTTTCAATATAATTACAACACAATAGATTAAAGAGAAACAATGTATTTGTGAGCTTGTATCATTATAGAAATAGTGTTGAAAGAGAAAAGACAGAAGATGAGAAATAGAGGTATTGAGATTCTTATATGTGAAATGATATTATTTGAAGGCAGATTTCAATAAGTTAATATGTAATTAAAAAAGCAATTTCTCTCTATCTCCTCTCCATACCTCCAAAACCAAAAGTTTATAAATAAATTATATAAGCAAAATGAAATCACACATACACACACACACAAATACTCAGTGCAAAAAAGGGCAGAGTGAAGTAAAAAGTAAACAAGGGGTAAAAAGGAGGTAAGAAAAAGTAAAAAGTAAACAAAGACAAACCAAAAAAATGGGGAAAATAAGAAAAAAAAACCAAACAGCAAAATCTTATATTTAAACCCAGCCAATCATGTTGTTATTGTTAGGTGCTGTCAAGTTAAGTACGACTCATAACAACCCTATCTTTGAACAACAGATTTGAACCTGATCCTATCCTTTGCTATCCTCATCATCTCTGAAACATTTGAGCCCGTTGCTGCAGTCAGTGTGCTAATCCATCCAGCTGAGGGTCTTTTCCATCTCTGAATCTCCATTTTCCCAAGGATGATGTCCCTCTGCAAGGAAAGGCCTCTTCTAATAATATGCCCAAAGTTATGTGAGATGAAGCTTTATCATCTTTGTCTCCAAGGAGCACTTTGATTGCACCTTCTCCAAGAAAGATTCTTCTTTTGGCAGTCCATGGATATTTAGGACTCTACTCAAACAAAGGTATAAAATCTTCTTCTGTCATTCTTATTCATTGTCCAACTCTCACAAGTGATCAAAAAGACCTGGAGCACTGTGGTTTTCCAATTGGCATAACTGATGCTGAATAATTTGGAGAGGTCCCTGATGCTGACTTTCCAAATACAATACAAGTGACCTCCTACCTGACAGGACCAAGTGTATTGATTGTGGATCCAAGTAAGTTGAAGTCATTGACAGTTTCAATTTTTTTCTCCATCTATCATGATGTTCTCCTCATAGAGCCCAGCCTCCCAGATACTCTGTTCTGCACATAGATTGAAAAGGTATGGAGAGAGGACACATCCCTGGCATACATCCTTCCCAATTTTGAACCATACTGTGTTTCCTTGCTCTGTTCTAACAGGTGCCTCCTGGTCCAAGTACAGGTTTCGCATAAGCACAAACAAGCATTCTGGGATTCCTATTCTTCTCAGAGTTAGTTCTCACAGTTTCTTGTGATCCACACAGTCAAATGCCATTGCATAGTCAATGAAACACAGATAGACATTCCTCTGGTACTCCCTGCTTTCAGTAAAGAGCCATCTAACATTAACTATGATATCCCTAGTACACTGACCTCTTCTAAACCCAGCCTGAACTTCAGGTAGTTCTCTGTTGATGTGCTGTTCCAGTTGTTTTTGGATAATCTTCAGCCGAATCTTATTTGCATGTCATATAAATGATATTGTTCAATAATTTCTGCACTCTGTCAGGTCACCCTTCTTTTTAATTGTAGGTGCTAAACAATGTGAATTGAGAGCACATCTGATCTCACAAAGTGAAATCAAGTCACCCTTCTTTAAAATGGGAACAAAAATAGATCTTTTTTCCACTCAGTTGGCCAGGTGGTTGTCCTCCAGATTTCTTAAATTTTTTTCTTTATTTTTACTCTTATTTATTATTAATAGTAAGGATAAAAATAACTACAGTTTATTGAGCACTAATGTTATACTCATCATTGTGGTAACACCTTTATATTATAGAACATTCTTGTTCTGGTATACTGTTTTTACCTTTTACATATGGGGAAAATGGTGCTTGCCCAGGATAATACAAAACTAACTCAAAATCACATGGCTAATAAATTTCAAAGCAAATTCAAATTCTAACACTACTGACTTACTCTGTATTTCAAAGCTAAAATCCCTGGTCCACACTGATCATTTTGAGTTTGGTTGGTTTGTTTATTTTTCCTCTTTCTTTTCTTCTTAGCCTTTAATAAAAGTATATAAAGAACTTGGATTTCCATTCATTCATTGTTACATATTTTCCTCCCTGTCCCCTTACCCCCTAGTTCACTTTTTCCTTTGGATAAAAAAAGTTCTTTCATTGTTATAGAGTTCCCGCCACCCATCACCCCTAGACCACATTACTAGGCAACTCTTATTGTGGACTCTTGTCATGCAAACTACAGCCTTTTTAACAAACGGTGTTGGCAAAATTGGAAAATCATCTGCAGAAAACTCAGACAAGACCCACACCTCACACCATACACAAAAACCAACTCAAAGTGGATCAAAGACCTAAGACTAAAACCAAGGACTATAAACTTGGTTAGAGAAAAGCTTGGAAGAACCCTAGAAGCATTAATCCACAACTTGAACAGTCTTCCAAGCATTCTGAAAAACCTACAACCAGGAAAGGATAAAATAGATTAATCAGATCTTCTAAGAATCAAATCTCTATGCAGATCCAAAAAGTTTTCCAACAGGGTAAAAAGGGAAGCCACAGACTGGGAAAACATATTTGGCAATAACATGTCTGATAACGGACTTATATCTAGAATTTATAGAATACTCAAACACCACAACAAGATAAAGGTAAACAACCCAAATGAAAATTGGGCACAGGATATGAACAGACACTTCACCAAAGAAGACATTGAGATGGCAAACAAACACATGAAGAAATGTTAAAAATCCCTAGCTCTAAGAGGGATGTAAATCAAAACACCTATGAGATAACATCTCAACCCAGTAAGAACAGCAAAATTTAACAGAGCAGCAAACAACAAATATTGGCAAAGGAGTGTAAAATGGTGCAACCACTATGGAAGGCAGTATAGCGCTTTTTCAAAAAGTTGGAAACAGAAATACCATTTGACCCAGCAATTCCACTACTGGGAATATACCCGAAAGAAACCAGAACTGCCAACAAAGCAGATATATGCACACTCATGTTTACTGTTGTTTTGTTCACAATAGCAAAGAGCAAACAGCCCAAGTGTCCATCAACAAACAAATGGATAGAGAAGCTGTGGTATACAATGGAATATTATGCAGCACTGAAGAACAAAGAACTCGTGAAATGTTACACAAAATGGGTGACTACGGAGGACATTATGCTGAATGAAATATCTCAGTCACAAAAAGACAAATACTGTATAATGCCACTGTTATGGAACAGGACTGTTAGGGGTTGGGGGAAAACCAAGTAAAGAGGGGATAAATAATACACATGATATTGAAACAGAAGAGGGACAGAACTGTATAAAAGGAACATATGATTAGGTATTATTGGCATGAGAAGAGTCCAGATTTCTTGACACAACTTTGTGAGCACATCACGGGCAGCATCTGTTTGTTAAAATATGTTAATCTGTATGCATCAATTCCTGGGGCCTTGTTTTTGCCATTTTTTTCAGAGCAACTTGAACTTCTTCCTTCATTACCACAGGCTCTTGCTCATACATTGTTTCATGAAATTCTTCTGTGTACACCAATTCCTTTTGGTACAGTGACTCTGTATACTTCTTCCATATTAATTTAATGTTTTATGGATCATTTAATATTCTGACCAAAGTATATCAACTCAAGGCTTGAATTTCATCCTCAGTTCCTTCAGCTTAAGAAATGCTGGACAAGTTTGGCCCTTCTGATTTTCTCTTTGCACATTTCATTGTAATACTTTACTTTGTCTTCCCACGCTGCCCTTTGAAATCTTCTGTTCAGCTCCTTAATTTCTTGATTTCTTCCCTTTGCTTTGCTTTCTCAGTGCTCTAGCTCAATATTCAGAGTCTCATCTGACATCCATCTTGATCTTTTTTCCCCTCCTTCATCTTCGTAATAACCTTTTGCAATCTTTCTGGATGATATTCTTGATATTTTCCCACAACTCACTTGGTTTTCACTCATTAGTGCTCATGGTTTCAAATATGTTCCTGAGATGGCCTTTAAATTCAGGTGGGATAGACTCAAGGTCAAAATTTCATTCCCTTAGATTTTATTTTCCTTAGCTTCAGCTTGAACTTGCATATTAATAGTGGGTGGACTGTTTCACAATCAGCACCTGGCCTAGTTTTCACAGCTGATATTGAGCTTCTCCAGTGATTCTTTCAACAGATGTAATCAATTTGATTCATCAGGATTGAAGGAAGACTCAAAAATTTGCATTATGCAGATGGCACAACCATGCTTGTGGAAACTGAGGACCTGAAGTGCTTTCTGCAGAAGTCCAAGGACTGCAGGCTTAAATATGGATTGAAGCTCAACATCAAGAAAACAAAGATTTTCACCATTGGGCCAATTGGCAGCATCATGATAGATGGTGAAGAGATTGAGATTGTTGACAGCTTTAGTTTGCTTGGCTCCACAATCAACACTCTTAGCACCAGCAGCCAGGAAATCAAAAGACAAATTGCATTGGGAAAAGTCTGCTGTCAGGAATCTCTATGCCTGATTCAGGTCATAGTCTTCTCAATTACTTGCTATGCATCAGAGAGATGGACAATGACTAAAGATGATAGAGAATTGATACCTTTGAGCTTTGGTACTAGAGAAGAGTACTGAATAGACCATGGATTTCCAAGAGAACAAACAGGTTCGTCCTGGAGAGGATAAAACCAGGCTGCTCCTTAGAGGCAAGCATTCTGAGGGTTCATCTGATATACTTTGGGCATGTTGCAAGGAGGGACTAGTCTTTGGACAGGGACTTCATGCTTGGAATGGTAGAAGGACAGAGTAAGAGAGGAAGTCCCTTGATGAGATGGAATGATTCAGTGACTGGGGTAATAAGGGTAGGTGTGTCAGAGACAATAAGATTGGCCTAGGATAGAGGAGGCTTCAGGTCTAGTGTACATAAGGTTGCTATGAGTCACAAGATACTCGACGGCACATAACAACAATAAAGGTAGTTAAGGCAGAGAATTAAAAACAAACAACATTCACAAATATTCTGCCTATAAGAAATCTATTCAACTATAAAATTAGGCAATTTTAAAAAATAAGAAAAAGACTAGGAAAATAATAATTAAAACAAAGCTGGAATGGCTGTATTGGTATTATGTAAAATTTATTTTCAAGAAAGGAGATTGTAGATCAAAGATTGTTGTTTTTGTTATACACCATCAAGTCACTCCAACCTAGAGAGACCCTACGAACAATGGTTCTGAATCTTGCTCTCTTTTGAGCCAACTTCATTTTCTCTGACACATCTAATCTCATTGCTATAGTCCCTCTATCAATCCATCTCATCCAGGGTCTTTTTCTTCTGCACTGACTCTTTACCCTTCCAAGAATGACGTCCTTTTCCAAGGACTGGTCCTTCTTGAAAACATCCCCAAAGTATGTGATATGTAGAGTGTCAAAATCCTTGCTTCCAATGAGCAAACTGGTTTCACCCTCTGTCCTGGAGAGCTTGAAGTCCATGATATGTTCAACCACATGGTATGTTCTCCACAACCCAAAGACATTGATTCTTCTTCAGTCATCTTTATTCATTGTCTAGCTCTCAGATACACAACAAGCAATTCAGGAGGCCTTGACCATATGCACCTTAGTCTGACATCATTGCTAGTTAGTACTCTGGAGAGATCCTTGACAGCACATTCTCCCAATGCAACTCATCTTACGATTTCCTGACTCCTGATGCCAAAAAGGTTGATTGTGGATCCATGTAACGTAAAATCACCAATAACTTCAATCCTTTCTCCTTCTATCCTTATACTGTTTATTGACCTAGTGGTGAGGATCTCTGCTTTCTTGATGTTGAGATGCAATCCACATTGAAGGTTGAAATCTTTGACCTTCTGCAGTGAACATTTCAAGTCTTTCTGAGTTTTGGCAAGCAAAGTTGTATGATAACATAATGCAGTTTGTTAATGAGTCTTCCTCCAATCCTTATGTCACATCCTTCTTCTTAAAGTCCAGCCTCTTGAATAATCTGTCTTCATACAGCTTGAAAAGGTATGAAGAAAGGATACACCTCTGATGCATTCCTTTCTTGATTTTGAATGATACAATGTTTCCTTGTTCCAGTTGGACAATAGCTTCCTGGTCTAATTGTAGTTTTCATATAAGCACAATCAATATGTTGCTATTCTAAGTATGTTTGTTTGCTTCTCTATCTTCACTCTTTTGGGTACAGCACTTGTCTATAAGATGCTGTACTAAAGCAGAGCTCCCAAATTAAGACAGACTGAAAAGAAGGACTGGTCATCTACTTCTGAAATAATAGGCCCTTGAAAAACCTTATGAAAAACAGAGATTACTAGATACTTTAAAAAAAAGTGAATTGTGGCATCAGGATTGGTGGAAGGTCTATTAACAATCTCTGTTATGCTGATGACACAACCCTGCTTGCTGAAACTGAGGAGGACCTCATGCACTTGCTCCGAAGGGTCAAGGACTGCAGCCTTCAGTATGGACTAAGGCTCAACGTCAAGAAGACAAAGATTCTCGCCACTGGACCAATTGGCAGCGTCAGAATGGATGACGAAGAGATTGAGAGTGTTCACAGCTTCAGTTTGCTCGGCTCCACAGTCAACACTCTTGGCACCAGCAGTCAGCAAATCAAAAAGCATATTGCGATGGGAGAGTCTGCCGTTAGGGGCCTCTCTAAGGTACTCAGGAGCAACAGTGTCTCTCTGGAGACTAAGGTGCGCCTGATACAGGCCATGGTATTTGCAATCGCTTCTTATGCATCAGAGAGTTGGACAATGACTAGGGAGGACAGAAGGAGAGTGGATGCTTTTGAGCTGTGGTGCTGGAGAAGGGTACTGAATGTACCCTGGACTGCTAGGAAAACAAACATTCATCTTGGAGAGGATTAAACCAAGCTACTCCTTGGAGGCAAGGATTCTGGGGCTTCGTCTGACATACTTTGGACATGTTGCCAGGAGGGACGAGTCCTTGGAGAGGGACATCATGCTTGGGAGGGTGGAGGGACAACGCAGGAGGGGAAGACCCTGTATGAGATGGATTGATTCGGTAACTGGGGTAATCGGGATGGGTGTGTCAGAGGCGGTGCAGTTGGCGCAGGATAGAGCAGGGTTTAGGGCTGTTGTGCAGAGGGTCGCTATGAGTCGGAAACGACTCGACAGCACATAATAACAACAACAACAAAGTTTGATAACTATGAAGGAGTAACTCGTCAAAATTATGTAATAATTTTATACATGTTGTTTGTTGTTGTGTACCATAGTCTTGGAACCAACCCATAGCTGACTCTACGGTGGGTTTTCAGAGGCAGTTAATCCAGTTAATCGCACGGGAGAAGATTGCCCATCCTTTTCCTGCAGAGCAGTTGGTGGATTCAAACCATATGCCTTAAGGATTACAGCGCAGCTTTCTGCCACTAGGCTATTAGTAAGAGTGTGTGTGTGTGTGTGTGTGTGTGTGTATACACATAAAAAATTGCCAGCATATCAGAGTACCATAAGAATGTCTATCTGTTTCACTGACGATGCAAAGGCATTTGATTGTGTAGATCACAACAAATTGTGGTTAACCTTGAGGAGACTGGGAATCTCAGAACACCTGATTGTATTCATGCAAAACCTATACTTCAACCAGGAAGCAGTCCTTAGAACAAAGCAAGGCAACACTGCATGGTTCAAAATCAGGAAAGGAGTTCTTCAGGGATATGTCCTATCTCTACCTTTTCAATCAATATGCAGACCAGATCATTCAGGAGGCTGAGTGTTTATGAGGAGGAATGTGGCATCAGTTTTAGAGGAAGTCTCATTAACAACCTATGTTAGGCAGATGACACAATCTTGCTTGCTGAAATGAGGAGAATCTGAAGTAACTGCTACTTAAGGTCAAGGACTGTAGTCTTCAATATGTACTGAAATGTAATATCCAGATGACAAAGATTATCACCACTGGGCCAACTGGTAGCATCATAATAGATGAAGAAGAGATTGGGGTTAACAATTATAGCTTGCTGGGCTCCACAATCAACATTCTTGGCACCAGTAGTGAAGAAATCAAGAGCTGAATTTCAAATGGGAAAATCTGCTGGTAGGGACAACTCCAGAACACTAAGCAAAGATGTCAATCTAGAGATTAAGGTGTGCCTAATTCAGGCCCTGGTCTTCGCAATTATTGGCAATGCATCAGAGAGTTGGAAAATGACTATGGATGACAAAAGAAGAATTGATGACTTTGAGTTGCAGTGCTGGAGAAGACTCTTGAACATATCATAGACTGCCAAGGAAACAAACAGATCGGTCTTAAAAAGGTTGAAAACCAAGTTTCTCCTTGGAGGCTAGGATTTTGAAACTCCATCTCACATACTTTGGGCATGTGGCCAGGAGGGACTGATCTTTGGAGAAGGACATCATGCTTAGAAGGGTTGAGGGACAGTGCAGGTGAAGACCCCGGTGAGATGGACTGATACAATAATTAGGGCAATGGGGGTAGGTGTGTCAGAGACAGACCAGCTCAGGGCAGGGCAGCCCTCAGAGCTGTTGTACATAGGGTTGCTATGAGTCGTAGGTGACTTGATGGCACATAACAACAACATATATATGTATATGTGCGTGTGTGTGTGTGTGTGTGTGTGTGTGTGTAAACTCATTGCTGTTAAGTCAAAACTAATTCATAGCTACCCTCCACTGAGTTTTCAGAGACTGTACGTTGCACAGGAAGAACCATCTTTCCCTGTGGAGCTGCTGGATTCAAAGCACCAGAGACCCAGCCTTTGGGTTAGCAGAGCAACTCTACTGTCTAAATCACAATAGCTCCCTCTTAATACCTATGTGCACCTACTAAGAGAATTTCAAAATATGTTCAGAAAACAACCCAAACTGACACCAGAGAAAACAAAAATAGAAAAATCCCCAACTACGGTTGGAAATTTTAGGACTTTTCATCATTTATAGAGCAGCTAAATACAAAACATAATTACAATAATATTACAGAAGGCTTGAACAATATCCACAAATCAAGATGGTTGATATTTATAATATACACCACCTCACAAAAAGAAAAATATGTTTTTCATATTCTAGGACATAAAAGAGATCTCAAAATTTTAAGACTTGAAGAGGGAAGTTAAAATATAAATTAACAATAGAAAGTGATCTGGAAAACTTAGAAATATTTAGAAAGAAGATAGAAGAGGGTTAACTTACACTGTAGTCAATGTAAATGAAGTACTACATATCAAAACTTATAGGAATTAACTAACACAGAATTCAATGTGTAACATAAAATCGAATACATGACTGCACTGAAACAGATGAGGGACTGAATAATTTAAAAGCGATGTATGATAGGGTATTACGGTTATCACAAGAGTCCACAATTAAGGTTGCATAGTGGAATGTACTTGGGGTGGTGGTAGGGGTGCGGGGGGATTGTGTACCAGGGAGGGAGTCTTTGTTTTACTTTTGAAAGAGAGGAGCGAACTGGGGGGCGGGGGGAGAGGGCTGGGCGGGTAAAGAAGTGCAGCAATGAATGAATGGAAATCCAAATTCTCTGTAAATGTTCATTAAAAGGATTTAAAAAAAGTAACTAAATAATATATGACATCAACTTTTGAAACTGTCATGTGCTAAGTCGCACATTTTCTGTAAATGCATGTACAAATTATATTTAATAGTTGTAAACTGCAATTTGTAATATTTATACTACCTGATGTAAGCCTTTCTAAATAACATTAAATTTACTCTTTTAATGAATGTAAAAAATATATATATAAATGTCGGGATACTGATAACTTTTTCTTTCTGGAAGAAAATCCAAAAGAGTTTCATAGTGAAAAAAATGAATAAAAAGAATAGATATTGATTCTGGAAAAAAACACACAAATACATGTACTAGAAAAAACAATAAGTCTAAAATTTAGGATCTCTGTACCTACTTCAGAAACTGAAGCCCAAAATTATGAGAACAAAGGAACGAATAAAAATAAGAATATAAATTATGTACACAGAAAGTAGGAAATCTATAGAAAAAAAGGTATGAAATAAAAATTTGAAATAGAAATCTGATTGATCATTGCATAGGAACAGATGAAAGAAAGAACTCCAGGAAGTATTAAAAGAAGATGGAAGGAATATAATGAGTCATTGTATCAAAAGGAATTGGCATTCTTTTGCTTTTCAGGGAGAGGAGCAAAAGGGGGGGTGGCGGGTGAGGTG
>NW_006400041.1:2622545-2637120 GCF_000299155.1 Elephantulus edwardii | reverse complement strand
GATGGATTGATTCAGTGACTGGGGTAATCGGGATGGGTGTGTCAGAGGCAGTGTGATTTGCACAGGATAGAGCAGGGTTTAGGGCTGTTGTACATTGGGTCGCTATGAGTTGCAAACGACTCGACAGCACATAACAACAAGAATAAATACATTATCATGTATGAGATGTAGGACAACAGCCCAGAATAAGAGCTAGATCATTGCAAAGAAGACTACGGGTGGCGGAGGGGGGAGGTAAATGTGCAAAATGAATGAATACTTAAAAAAAAAGTGAACTGGAGGAAGGGGAAGGGAGAGCTGGGGGTAAAACTTTCAATGAATGAATGAGAATTAAAATCTATCTTCTCTGTAAATATTAGTTAAAATCACATTTAAAATAAAATTTTATTTGTTTAAAAAAAGCTGATCCCAATGAAGGAATTTTTCTTTCACTTTTCAAAGAGAGGAGTAAACTGGCAGGGATGGGTGGGCAGGGAGAAAAGTGCAACAATAAAAGAGTGGAAATCCAAAATCTCTATAAATGTTCATTAAAATTAATAAAATTTTTTAAAAAGCTGATTCTTTGAAAAGAACAGTAAAATAGATTCAAACCAGACTGATTGGAAAATTAAGACATATATTATCAATACCAGATTTATATTTAAACAAGTGAATATTCAATTGAAAATCTTTCTATAAGAAATCCGACTGATTTTTATTTGTTGATCTTTTATCCTGCTAACTTTTCTGGAAATAAGAAAACCAATATCAATTACAACAGCTACTCATACAATTAAACTTAAGAGACAAATCAAATTATAGACACAAAAGGCCTATACAAAAAAATTACAGAACACACTGCAAGAAACAAAAAAATACCTAAAGAAATGGAATAATGTGGCAGGTTTATAGCTAGAAAGACTCTAGGAGTCACTCAAGGGTGCATAACAACAACAAGAACGAAAGCCACTGAACTGTGGTGTTGGCTAAGAGTATCAAATAAACCATGGACTCTAAAAGAAAAAACAAGACTGTTTTGTCAGAAGTACAATCAGAGGCAAGGATGGTGGAACTTCTCACATTCTGAGGGCATTTTGTCAGGAGGAGCCTGACAAATCATACTTGGAGAACTACAAGGTCAAAGAAAAAAAAGAAAGGCCGCCCATAAGACAGAATGGACAAATGACTGCTATACTGGGTTCCAGCCTGCAGAAGAAAGTGAGGATACTAAAACAACAACAATACTAACAAGCAATGAACAATATGCGAACTCTGAGGAGCTCAGGTGGTCTAACAGTAAGAAGCTGCACCACAATCTCAAAGGCACGCTATTTGCATTCACTAGCTGCTCCATAGGAAAAGGATGGACAGTCCACTCCTATACAATTCACTGCCTCTGAAAAACCTACTGCAGGGTCAAGTCTGAGTCAGTTCCAACCTCTGAAACCTATTTGATTTGGTATCTAATCTAATTCATAAGAAAAGATCAGTGAAATTATGCCTCCTTTCTAAATGATGGATGTGGTACTCAAAGACAGTAACTTTCCCTGGGTAATGGAACAAATAACAAAGCTGGAATTAGAAGCCTGCTCTATATTTTATCCCAGATCCATGTGCCTCATGGATGTATTTGTTCTTCTTGGTCTACAGTGGCATCAGAGGAGGTGATAGACTGAACGGGAAGATCATCCTGCATAGACAATCTTGAGTTCACTAACTTGACAGACCAGACTCGTATTTTAGGTTTTAAGAAACAGCAGGGTTATGGTAATGAAGTTATTTTCAGCTCAATTATTTAAAAGAAAAACCACAAAAACAAACCCTTTAATTGTACTGAAATATTTCACAATGTTTAAAAAATTATAATATTCAAATGGTTGAAGGCAGATTTAATACAGTCTAAAATATACCTTTGGCCCACAAAAACCCTAAGATGTAAGTAGAAGCACTTCTTAGCCTTCCACAATCACACAAAATCATTGTGATAAATACACCTTTTGTTCACTGTTTTTAGAAATTTTCTGTTTTTTAAGAAGCTGACATCAAGCAATTCGAAATCCAAGTGACAAAAGGCCATTGGCATCTACTCTGACCTAGCAATTTTTATTGGCCATTTCACTTGGTTTGCTTTTACCAAAATACCAAGAAGTTTTCCATTTCAAGGGAAATTAGACTTCTAGTACTCTTCTTGATTGAAATACACTCACCTCCTTTCAATCTGGCTGAGAACTAGATTAATTCTTTCATTGTACCACTTGTACTTCTCCTTAGTAACATGGACATGGACCAAGCTCCCATCTTTCCAGGGAGTGTGGACAAATCTGCTACAATATTTTGCATGGATTGTCTTCTGGATTGTTTCCTGTAGAACAGAAAAGTCATTGAGAAAGAATCTCTTTAAGTCCCTTGGTACTTGCCCCCACCATAAAGTCACTGAATGATTAATTCAATCAAATATGTACTGGGATGTGCTCCATATGGAACTCAGTAGTAGATATCCTGAATGAGGCCCAAAAAGATATGAAGAACATGAGCTTAATCCTAACCTTAACCCTAACCCTCCACAACAACAAATTATGAAGCAACTGTGTGCATATGCTCTATCTTTACTTTTATGGTGGCTATACTGTCCTTATTCTAAGGTTTACTCTTCCATGTGGGCACCAGATTCATTCTCCTCTGTTTCATACCATCAATATTGCCCTCATTTTCAGATCTTTCCCAAGTTGTTTAGTGTTGTTATGTGCCATCGAGTCGCCTACGGCTCATAGCGACCCTATGTACAACAGCCTACACCCTGCTCTATCTCTTTTATTGTCATTTTTATTGTCTTCAACACACCTGTCTCCATCACCACAGTGACTGAATCAATCCATCACATTGAGGGTCTTCCTGTCCTGCACTGTTCCTCCACCCTCCCAAGCATGACATCCCTCTCCACGGACTGATCCTACCTTGCAACATGTCCTAAGTATGTCATACAAAGCTTCAGAATCCTTGCCTCCAAGGCGCAGCCTAGCTTCACCCTCTCCAGGATGACCTTGTTTGTTCTCCTAGCAGTCCATGGTATATTCAATACTCTTCTCCAGCACCACAGCTCAAAGGCATTAACTCTCCTTATATCGCCACTAGTCATTGTCCAGCTCCCTGATACGTAGCAAGTAATTGCAAGGATGATGGCCTCTATCAGGCACACCTTAGTCTCCAGACTGGTATCATTGCTCTTCAGTACTTTGGCAAGGTCTCTAACAGCAGACTTTCCCAACGCAATTCGCCTTTTAATTTCCTAGCTGCTGGGACCAAGAGTGTTGATTGTAGAGCCAAGCAAACTAAAGCTGTCGACAATCTAAATCTCTTCACCGTTTATCATGAAGCTGCCAACTGGCCCAATGGTGAGAATCTTTGTTTTCTTGACAATGAGTTTCAATCCATATTGAAGACTGCAGTCCTTGAACTTCTTTTTTTTTTTTTTTCAGGTCTTTTACAGTTTCAGCAAGCAGGTTTATGTCATCTACATAGCAATCCTGACGCCACACTTCTCCTCATAGAGCCCTGCCTCTCAGATTATCTGTTCCGCATATAGATTGAAAAGATATGGAGATAGGACACAGCCTTGACACACACCCTTCCCAATTTTGAACCATGCAGTGTTTCCTTGCTCTGTTCTGATAACTGCCTCCTGGTCCAAGTATAGGTTTCACATAAGTACAATCAAGTGTCCTGGGATTCCCATTCTTCTCAGAGTCAGCCAGAGTCTGTTGTGATCCACAGAGTCAAATATGCAGTTCTCTGTTGATGTGCTGTTCCATTCGTTTTTCTATAATCTTCAGCAGAATCTTGCTTGCATGTGATATCAATGATACTGTTCGATAATTTCCACATTCTGTTGTATGACCTTTGTTTGAAATGGCAACAAATATAGATCTCTTCCATTCAGTTGGCCAGGTGGTTGTCCTCCATATTTCTTGGTACAACTTGGTGAGCACATCCAGGGCAGGGTCTATTTTTTAAAATATGTCAATCAGTATGTCATCAATTCCTGGGGCCTTATTTTTTGCCAATTCTTTCAGAGCAGCTTGAACTTCCTTCCTCACCACAGGCTCTTGTTCATACATTGTTTCAGGAAATTTTTCTGTGTCCAATGACAATATTCTTTCCATCTTCTTTTAATGCTTCCTGGATCATTTAATATTCTGCCCAAAGCATCCTTAAGTATTGCAACTCAAGGTTTGAATTTGTTCTTCAATTCCTCAGCTTAAGAAAGGCTGAGCTAGTTCGGCCCTTTTGATTTTCTGACTCTAGTTCCTTGAACATATCAATGTAGTACTTTATCTTCCCATGCTGCCCTCTGGAATCTTCTGTTCAACTCTTTAATATCTTTATTTATTTCTTTTGCTTTGGTTTCTTGGTGCTCCAGTGCAATATTTAGAGTTTCTTCTGACATCCATCTTGGTCTTTTCTTCCTCCTCTGTCTTTGTAATGATCTTTTGCATTCTTCCTGGATGATATTCTTCATATCCTCCCACAGCTCATCTGTTCTTCATTCAGTGCCTCAAACCTGTTCCTGAGATGGTTTTGAAATTCATATGGTATAGACTCAAGGTGAAATTTTGGTTCCTGTGGACTTGATTTAATTTTCCTCAGCTTCAACTTGAACTTGTATATAAGTAATCGATTGTCTGTTCCACAATCAGCACCTAGCCTAGTTTTCACAACTGATACTGAGCTTCTCCAGCAGCTCCTTCCACAAATGTAACTGATCTGATTCCTATGCATACCATCACGTGGAATCCATGTGTATAGCCTGCATTTATATTTCTTATAAAATGTATTTGCAAAGAATAAGTCATTAACTGTGCAGAATTCCATCATTCTATCTCTGGCTTTATTTCTGTCACCAAGTCCATGGTTTCTAACTATTGATCCTTCTTCTCTATTCCCAACTTTTGCATTCCAGTCACCCTAATTATTATTAATGCATCTTGATTGCATGTTCGATCAATCTCTGACTGCAAAAGTTGATAGAAATCTTTTATTTCCTCCTCTTTGTCTCTGGTTGTTGATACATATATTTGAATGATGGTGGTATTCATTGGACTTTCCTTGTATGTGTATGGATATTACCCTGTCATTCACAATAATTTATTTCAAGACAGATCGAGAAACTACTTTTTTAAACTATGAAACCAACCCCATTTTTCCTCACCTTTTCATCTCCAGCATAGTAGATCATATGATCCTCTGACTCAAAATGTCACATGCCCATCCATCTCATTTCACCAATACTTAGTATGTCAATATTTATGTGTTCCATTTCCTTCTTAACAATATCCAATTTTCCTACATTCATGGTTCTTACATTCCATGATCCAATCACTAGTGTCTGCTTACAGCTGTTCCTCCTCCTATTTGTTTCCATACTTGAAGGCTCAGCCTCAGTTGTCATATCTGCTAGTCTAAGTGTGCTCTGTTGTACATAGGGTTTTCAATGTCCTGCTATTTTGGAAATGGATGGCTAATCCTTTTTCCTAGTCTGTCTTAATTTGATTCCTCAGATTTAGAACATTATCTGACAGACAAGCATTTTACAGAGAGGAACAGATTAAAGATATTTCCCAGTAGTAGAAAAAAACCAATAGATTCCATATTGTCCCACCTTGCCAGGTGTGTTTTGAGACACTCTTTTCCCTGCTCCATCAGCATTTACATCTATTCCCATTTATTCCATTCAACATCAATCTTACGTATCCAGCCTTTGATGTCATGGCCTATATGTCACTCTTTCTGGGCCTCTGTGATTCCTAATGCCTCAAGCTGCTGCCAGTTTCTTCCCTCTGTGGGTTGTATCTCTTGACTTCAGGAGTTTTGAACTTCTGCTCCAGGATTGACTTCTTGTGCCTTAGGGCATCTTCTCCTCCATTTATGCTACTGGAGTTTCCCAGGGGAGGTTGATGAATCCCATAGGCATTAAAAATGTTATTTCTTCTGTTTTAGAAATATATTTTTGACCCTGATATTTGCCTCTAGCTCTACTTCGTTTTTAGCTCTCATGTGCTCAAATCCAGACACAAGAGGTTAAAATCAACCAGCAGCTTCACAAGATGGGCAGTTTTCTCCTGTGTGATTTCCAGCCTCAGATAGCTTGCTAGTGGGTCAATGACAAGTCAGTTCCAGTTTGATAGCAATGAGAAGGAGCTACTGCATTTACTTCACTTCCATGCTTTTTAAAATACAACTCTTTCTTCAATTATTTTATCATTACTACTTCAACCAGGCAAAAATTCTAACATCTACCAAAACCTCATATGTCCAGGGAAAATGTTGTTATGGTCTGTCAAATGAATGACGACTTATAGTGATCCTATGCATAATAGCTCTGAACCTTGCACAATCCTGAGCCAATCTCACTGTTTCTGACACACTTACCCACATTTTACCTCAGTTATTGGGTCAATTCATCTCATCTGGGGTCTTCCTCTCTTGTGCTATCCTGCCACCTTCTTCCAAAACTGGCCCCTCCTGGCTACATAATCAAAGTATATGAGATGAAGTCTCAAAATCTTTGCTTCCAAGGAGTAGCTTGGTTTTATCCTCTCCAGGACAGACCTGTTTATTCCATTGCCAGTCTATGGTATATTCAATACTCTTCTCCAGCACCACAACTCAAAGACATTTGTTCTTCTCCTCTCATTCTTAGTCATTGAGCAGTTTTCTGATGCATAGCAAGTAATTGTGAAGACCATGGTCCAGATTAGGCTCACCTTAGTCTCCAGACTGATATTGTTGGTCTTGACAACTCTGGAGACATCACTGACAGAAGATTTTTCTAACACAATTCATCATTTGATTTCTGGACTGCTGGTACAAGAATGTTGATCGTGGAAACAAGCAAGCCGAAATTGTTAACCTCAATCTCTTCTCTATCATGGTGCTGCCAATTGGCCCAGTGGTGAGAATCTTCCTTTTCTTGATGTTGAGATTGAATCTATATTGCAGTCCTTAACCCTCTGTGGCAGATGCTTCAGGCCCTCCTCAGTTTCAGCAAACAAGGTTGCATCATCTGCATAACGCAGAATGTTAATGAATCTTTCTCCAATCCTAAAGTTATATTTCTCCTCATAAAGCCCAGCCTCCTGAATGATATGTTCCACATATAGATTGAAAAGTTATTGAGACAGGACACATCCCTGATGCCACTCCTTTCCTAATTTTGAATGGTGTAATGTTTCCTTGCTCTGTTCTGATGACCAGCCTTCTGGTCCAAGTATAAGTTTTACATGAGCACAATCAAGTGTTCTAGGATTCCCATTCTTCTTAAAGGTAGTCACAATTTGTTGTAATCCACACAATAAAATGCTTTGCAGAGTAAATAAACACAGATATACATTCCTCTGGTACGCCACATTTGGGCAAGATGTATCTGACATTGGCTATGGTGTCCCTAGCTAAACTCAGCTTTTATTTCTGGTAGTACTCTGTTGCTATTCTCCCAGTCATTTTTGGATAATCTTCGGCAAGATTTTGCTAGTGTGTGATATTACTGATATCATTTGGGAATTTCCACACTCTTGGATCACCATTGCCTCTTGAACATAAGTTGTTTCATGAAGTTCTACAATGTAAGCTAGTTCTTTTCAGTACAGTGATGACACTGTGTACTTCTTTTATCTTCTTTTGATGCTTCCTGGACCATTTAATACTTGGCCTGTTGCATCGTTAAGTATAGCACCTCGAGGATTGAATTTGTTCTTCAGTTCCTTCAGCTTAAGAAATGCATAACAAGTTCGATCCTTATGATTTTCTGACTTTAGCTAGCTCTTGGGACATTCCATTCTAATACTTGTTTTGTCTTCCTGCGGTGCTATTTGAAATCTTCTGTTTAGCTCCTTAACATCTTGATTTATTCCCTTTGCTTTGGCTTCATGACACTCTAGTGCAATGTTCAGAGTCTCTTCCTACATACAACTCAGTGTTTTCTTGTTCCCCTGTCTTTGTAATGACCTTTTACATTCTACATGGATAATATTCCTGATATCCTCCCACAACTCATCTGACCTTATCTCATTAGTGTTCAAGGGTTCAATTCTGTTCTAAGATGGTTTGTTTTCTCTTTTTCTTTTTTTAATATTACACTAGTTTATTTGCAAAGATCAAATATATTGTTTTTCACATAAGCTCTTTCCCATTTCCTTCAGCTCCCTCCTGCACATATCAAATTGTGTGACCCTATGATTACCACCCACCACCACCATCCCATCCTCACCCCTCTGCTCCCACCCTACTTCCCCTTAGATCCTCATACTCTTATATAGTATTTGTCCTTACAAGACTCAGTTAGTTCACTTAGCATAATGCTCTTCTGTCCCTTCCAAGTTAGGTATAATCTTAAAAAAAAAATCATTGCTCCTGTGTGCTGCGTAGTATCCCACTGTGTGAATGTACCATAATTTCTCAATACATTTGATATTGGTTGGACATTTTGGCTGTTCCCATGTTCTTGCAATGGCGAATGATGCTGCTTTATACACTGGTGTACAAGTCTCCATTTGTGCCTCAATTCTCATTTTCTCAGGGTATATTCCAAGCAGTGGAATAGCTGGGTCATATAGAATTTCTATAGTCAGCTTGTTAAGGAAACGTCAAACTGCCTTCCAAAGTGGTCGTATCATTTTACAATTCCACCAACAGCGGGTAAGAGTTTCTATCTCACCACATCCTCTCCCACATTTATTACTTGTCCTGTTAAACTTTGCCACTGCTACAAGAGTGAGATGGTGCCTCATTATGGTGTTTATTTGCATCTCTTATTGCCAGTGATTTTGTGCACTTCTTCATGTGTCTGTTGGCCATCTGAATATCTTCCTCTATGAAATGTCTTTCCATGTCTCTTCCCATTTTGTAATTGTGTTATCAGTAATTTTTTTTTGGTGGAGGCCCTGTAGCATTCTGTACGCTTTTGATATATGAGACTCTTGTCTGAAATGGTATTGCCAAATGTTTTTTTCCCAGTCAGTAGATTTCTTTCCACTCTGTTGGAAAAAGCTTTTGAAGTGTACAGGGATTTAATCTTTAGATCCCATTCATCAATTTTACCCTCTCCAAATTGTGCATTTCTAAGAGTATTCGGTAGTCTCTTTATACCATAGACAAGGCCATCTGAAGCTTGATCCCAGTTTGTCTCTGATAAAGTTTATGGTTTTGGGCTTTAATCCCAGATCTTTGATCCACCTTGACTTGATTTTTGTGTATGGTGTGAAATGTGGATCCTGTTTGAGCTTTCTGCAGGTAGCAATCCAGTTTTGTCAGAACCATTTGTTGAAGAGATTGTCATTATTTGATAGGTTTTATTTCCTTTTCAAATATCAGTTGATTTCTGGGTCTGTTTCTGGGTTCTCAATTCTGTTCCATTGGTCTATATGTCTGTCATTGTACCGGTACCACGCTGCTTTGGTTGTGAGCACTGTATAGTAGGTTTTGAGGTCACCGAGTGCGATGCCTCCCACCTGATTTTGGTTTCTCAGAAGTATTTTGCTTATTTGGGGGTCTTTTAGCTCTCCAAATAAACCTGACAATTGCTCTTTTGATTTCCTCAATAAATTAATTTGGTATCTGTATTGGGATGGTGTTGCACATGTAGACTGCTTTTAGTAGGATTGTCATTTTCACAATATTGAGTCTTCCTATCCATGGACTGGCACAGTTTTCCTTTTTTTTTTTTTTTAGGTCTTTTATTGTGTCTTGCAGTAATGTTCTGTAGTTTTCTTTATATAGGTATTTAGTATCTCTAGTTAGGTTCATTCCCAAGTATCTCAATTTGTGCTTGGTTATTGTAAATGGTATTGCTTTCTTGGTTTCTTTCTCTGAGTTCTCTTTGTTACTGAAGAGGAATCTCACTGCTTTTTGGATATTGATCTTATATCCTGCCACTCTACTCCATTGGTCAGCTAGCTCTAATAGTTTTTTTTCTGCTGAGTTCTTAGCATTTTCTGCATGCACTATCCTATCACCTGCATATAGTGAGTGTTTAATCATCTCTTTGCTGATATGGATGCCTTTTATTTCCTTTTCTTGTGGTATTGTCCTAGGAAACACTCTTTGTCTGGTGCTTGTTCACAAGAAAAATGTGTTGTGTTTTTTTTTCTCCATTGAAAATTATGTTGGCTGTTGATTTTGCATACATATTTTTCACTATGTTGACGAAATTACCTTCTATTCCAATTTTGTTGAGTGTCTCAATCAGGAAGGTGTTATGGATTTTGTCAAATTCTTTTTCTACATCAAATGTTAAGAGCATATGGTTCTTATTTAGTCTGTTAATATGGTGAATTACATTAATTGTGTTGAACCATCTCATTTGGTCAGAATGAATTATTATTTTTTTATGTGCTTTTGGATTCAACTGGCTAGAATTTTGTTAAGGATTTTTTTGCCTATGTTCATGAGAGATATTGGCTTCTAGGTTTCTTTCTTGGTGATATCTTTGCCTGGTTTTGGTATTAGGGTTATGCTTGCTTCAGAGAATGACTTTGAGAGTGTTCCTTCTTTTCAGTTTTTTTTTAAATTAGTAGAATTGGTGATAGATTCTCTCTGAATGTTTGGTAGAATTCAGCTGTAAAGCCATTTGATCCAAGACTTTTCTTATGGGGAAGTCTTTTTATGACCTGTTCAATTTCTTCTGTTGTGACGGGTCTGTTCAAGTGTTCTGTATCTGTCTCTGTCAATCAGTAAGGCATGTATTTCAAGGAATTTGTCCACTTCTTCCAGTTTTTCTAATTTATCAGAGTAGAGCTTTTCATAGTATTTTGATATTCTCAATTTAATATCATCTGGTTCTGTCTTGACATCACCTCTATCATTTCTTAACCAAGTTATCTGTGTAATTTCTCCTTGTTTTTTCTTTTAAGTTTGCAAGTGGTTTTTCAGTTTTATTGACCCTTTTGAAAAACCAGATCGTGATCTTATTGGTTTAAATTGTTTTTCTGTTTTCTAACTTATTGATTTCGCTCTTGTCCTTATAATTTTTTTTCTTCTACAGGCTGTAAGATTAGATTGTTGTTATTTTTCTATTTGATGAATGTGTTGAGTTAGGTCATTGGTGGTTCTTCTTTCTTCCTTTTTAATGTATGTGCCTATTACTATGAAATGCCCACTGAAGACTGCCTTAGCTGTGTCCCAGAGGTTTGGGTAAGTTGTATTTTCATTATCATTTGTTTCAAGGAACTTTTTTATATCATTATTTCTTTTATAACCCTATCATGTTCTAGCAGAGAGTTATTTTGTTTCCATTCTACATGGGTGGCTTTGTAATCTTTACTCTTTTGTAGTTCATTTCCAGTTTTATGACATTGTGGTCTGAGAAGATATTTTGTATTATTTCAATGTCTTTTTAATTTGTTGAGGCTTGCTTTATGTCCTTATATCCTGGAAAATGTCTCATGTGCACTTGAGAAAAAGAAAGTGAATTAAGCGTCAGTTGAGTGCAGTTCCCAGAATACAAAGTAAAGTTGACTGTATAATTGAGATTTTCTGCATCTCTATTAAGTTTCTTTTGGGTTGACCTATCCTTTGGTGAGAGTGGTTTGTTGAAATCTCCACTATTATTGCGGTGTTGTCTATCTCTTTAATTCTCTTAACCATTGTTTTATGTATTTTGTAGGTCTATCATTTGGTGCATACATGTTGACCAAGGTTAAGACCTCTTTTGTGCCTTTCATCAGTATGTAATGTCCTTCCTTATTGTTGATGGTTTTTTCATTCTGTAATTTATTTTATCTGAGATTAATATTGCCACTTCTGTTTTTTTGAGGCTTCCATTTCCTTGGTATTTTTTTCAGCCTTTGATTTTGAGTCTCTTTCTTTTATTGTTTTAGATGTGTCTCTTGTAAGTAACATATTGGTGACCTTTGGTGTTTTTATCCATTATCCTACTCTTTCTCTCTTTTTTGTCACTTATTTTTTTAAATTAATTTTAATGAACGTTTACAGAGACTTAAGGTTTCCAGTCACTCATTGTTGCATTTTTCTACCTCCTTCCCCTATCCCTGCCCAGTTCACTTTTCTTGAAAAGAAAGAAAAACGTTTTCATTGTTACACAATCCCTCTCCCCCAAGTCCACTCCACTATGCAGCCTTCACTCTGGACTTCTGTAATGACAAGAATACCCATTCATATATCCCATTTAAACAACTCTCTCGCTCATTTGTTTCAATGCTATATACATTGTTCCTCCCCTCCTTTTATGTCTTCCCTGAACCCTGGTGTCAGTCCCCTTTTACAACAGTGGCCCTATGCAATATTTGTCCTTTCGTGACTGAGATATTTCACTCAGCATAGTGTCCTCCAGGGTGATCCATTTTGAATAATATTGCATGAGTTCCTTGTTCTCCAGTGTTGCATAGTATTCCATTGTGTGAATATAGACCTTCTCTATCCATTCATTTGTTGATGGGCACTTGAGTTGTTTCCAGCTCTTTGCTATTGCAAACAAAGCCGCAATAAACATGAATGTGCATAAATCTGCTTGGGTGACAGTTATGGTTTCTTTAGGGTAAACTCCCAGTAGTGGAATTGCTGGGTCAAATGGTATCTCTTATTTGCAATTTTTTGAGAAAGCACCATATAGCCTTCCATAGTGGTTGCACCATTTTACACCCAACAACAGTGAATAAGGGTTCCAGTTTATCCACAACCTTGACAACATTTAATGTTTGCTGTTCTGTTAAATTTTGCTATTCTTAATAGGGTGGCATGATATAGTTGTGTTTTTTCCTCTTAATTAGTGCATTTAGTTCATTCTCATTAAGTATAATGATTAGCAGGCTAGGTTTTACGATTGCCATTTTGTTGTGTTTCTTTTTCTGTTGTTTCTGGTTATTATAGCCCATCCACTTTTGTTTGGCATCTCCATGTGAAGGACTTAAAATTTCTTGTAGTTTTGGACTTGTTTACAAATTCTTGAAGTTCCTTCTTTTCTACAAAGAATCTAATTTTCCCTTCATATTTGATGAGAGCTTTGCTGTGTATAAGATCCTCCTGGGCTGGCAATTTTTTTCTTTCCATCTTCTGTATATGCCATCCCATTGTCTTGAAAGTTGCATGTTTTCTGCTGAGAAATCAGAACTTAATTTAATTCTTTCCCCTTTGTAAATTACTATCTCTTGCTGATTATAGAATTCTATTTTTATATTAGAATTTGGAGAATTTGACTAGGATATGTCTTGATGTTTTTCTTTCGGGGTCTAATTTTTTTGGTATTCACTGTGCTTCTTGAATGTAGATGTCTCCGTTCTCCAAAGTACCTGGGAATTTTCTTCTAATAATTCTTCCACAATTTTCTCAGTGATTTCTCTGTCACTCCCATCTTCTGGAATTCTACTCAAATGTATATTGCTCTTTTTGGTCATCTCGCATGATTCCAATATTTTCTTTCTGTTTCATCTCTAATTTTTCTTCTAGTATGTTTCCAGTGAGGCTCTTGTTTTCCAGCTCACTAATTCTCTGTTCTATCTCTTCAGTTTTACTTTTTTGTCCTACCAACATGTTCTGGATTGCATTTTCATGCTTTTCTGTTATTTCCAGTACAATATTGGCTATATCCTGTCTTGTGATAATTTTTTAAGTTCTTATACCTCTTTATTTATACTATCAATTCTTTCTTCCATCTTTTGAAATTTCGCCCCATATCTGTACAAGATGCTCCTCATCAATATATTTCTTATGGACTGTTGTCTCCGGGGTATTTACTCTCTTAATTGTTTCTTCCATCACTTGCATCTTCTTGTGTAGCTGTTCAAATAACTCCATATCAACATATCTTTCGAGTTCTCTCTGTCTGGGGTATTCATTGGGTCTGCTTTTCTATGAGAAGGGTTATTTGGTTTTTCCATGATGAATGAAACAGAGTGCTGCTTTCTTGACATTATGTGAGTATGTTCTTAGTAGATAATAGGTCATTGTAATTATATAATGACCTAGAGTATGGCAATGTTTTGTGAAGGACCTGTATATTTGTGCTGTCCTCCTGGCATGAGACCTGTGGGGCCATGGGTCTGACAGCCATGTTTCACCAAATTATCTGAGGGGCAAACCAGCATTTCTGTTTGTTCCCTTCCAGACCTGGCATCTCTGCCTTGCTCAAGCTGTGCTGCTCCCTTTCACTTGAGCTTAAGGGGTCCTGTGAAATGTAGCTAAATAGCAGTGTTTTCCCCAAAGTACCTGAATGGCAAACCAGAAAGTCTGTTGTTGCTTTCCAGAACTGGCATCTCTGCCTCTCTCAACCTGACCTGAACGTTAGCTTCAGGGGTCCAGCATGGTGTAGCTAGACAACAGTTTTTGGCCACGCTGGAGGGTGGAGCTGGGAAATAAGTGGGTCAAGGCACTGGGCTAAGGGCAGGGACTACACTGTAACTAATGGTCAACTCCAAAATGAGGGATTTATCTTTCACTACTCCACAAATTGCTGTCTGTCAGATACCCCTCTAGGTCTAAACATTCAGATAAAGACAGACTAGGAAGAAGGATTGGCCATCCACTTCTGAAATAGCAGGCCTCTGAAAACCCTATGTACAACACAACACACACAGACGAACAGAAAGGG
>NW_006400041.1:2595819-2619895 GCF_000299155.1 Elephantulus edwardii | reverse complement strand
TCAGTGACTGGGGTAATCAGGATGGGTGTGTCAGAGGCAATGAGATTGGCAAGGGATAGAGCACGGTTTAGGGCTGTTGTACATAGGGTCGCTATGAGTCGCAAACGACTGGACAGCACATAACAACAACAACAACAGCACAGTCTTCCTTCTGTAAAGTGTCTCTTCCTTCCATACCGCTCCTCTTTCTGACATGCAGCCCTGAGGTAGTTTTTGAATTCAGGTTAGATAGCTATGCCACTAAACTGGTAATTCCAAGAGTAAATATTATTTTTCTTACTTGACCTATCAAGAATATTCCATATACTTCATCTTTTTCTTGAAATTCTTATTTCACATGCACAAAATATGCTGTCTTTATTTTTCTCCTATGACACTGGCTTCTTTGTTACTTTCCGCCCGTTGTCTCCAATATTTAAATGCTATCAGGTCTTAAGTCTCAGTCCTTGAACCTCTTTTCTACCTACAGTCACTCCCTTCATGATCTCATCCAAACCCATAGCGTTAAATTAAAACCTGGTAACTTCCAAGTTTAATTCTAAGTGACTAGAAAGTCACTTAGAAACCATTTTTTAAAGTCTCCAAATAGTACCCAAGTCTCTTGGCACTTGCCTCACCATAAAGTCATTAAATCATTAATCCAACTAAACATATACTGAGGTGTTCTCTAGGTGGAATGCTGTTCTAGATATATCCTGGATGAGACTCAGAAAGATATGTAAGCCCACTCATGTGTCAATGATGTAATATGTGTGCAATGATGTAAAGTAGGGGCAAGGTATTTCAGGATATGTGGGAGCCACAAACTCATATGGCAGAAATGAGGACTAAAGGTGGAGGGAACAGAGAAGAGATGGTAGAAACAATAAGTTGTACATTCCAGTTGAAAGAGTATTGAAATTAGGGTAGCAGGGAAAATTCTCTGAAAACTATGATCAGAGAGTGGCTTGTTTGTACCTGATTAGGTATATTATGAGTACATTTAGTTGTAATGATGCAGTCAAGGGTATTCTATAGGAGTGTCAGAACTTACTTAGAAAGAAGTTATCAATAAATGAAATGCCAGAATATTGTAAGATTCATCCAATAATATTGACACTAAGAGTTAAAACAGCATTGGAGTCAGTGGTAGTAAGCTTAAAGGTAAAATCTTCAAGGGCTGGTAATGATAGCTCCGGGAGTGGTAGAGAACAACCACAAAGTTATTGTGTGTGATGACATGGGAAGAGAGAAAAGAAGAGACAAGAAACGGTGGAGGAGCAAAGATGACATCACACCTCTAATCCCATGAGTCCAAGGGAGTGGGGAAAACCAACTCCCACTCTGGAGGTCTACACAGTTCTCAAGGGAGAGATGAAAATAACAGAGAACTTGGGGGTAGAGAGATTTTGCTAATGATTTCAAGCTCAGGGGGCAGAGTAGAAGGAGTTTAAGAAACCGAGAGAAGGTGAGGATGGTCAGGAAAGGATGTTCAGCCTTCTGTGATAAGAATCTGGAGTCTGGTGGTGACTGACAAGAACAGGGTTGAAGGTCCTGATGATCTCAGACACAACTAGAAGAAAACACCTCTCAACTGCAGTATGAGAGTCTCTCCCAGAAAAACAATGGTGCCATGTTACTGAAGTTGCTACACCTAAGGCTCTCCCTACCCTCAATTGAATGGCATAACCACACACAAACACACCAGATGAGAAGCTTTGTCAAGGAAAGTTCTTTATCAGGCATTATATCTTAGGTAAGGTTTATAACCTTTCTGAGGCTTGGAACCTTTATTTTCTCATGTGTAAAAATAAAAGCATAAATATTCACTCTGTATGTAAAGTACATATGTAATGCATATTCCATGAATGCTCATGTTATGACTCAATGTTTATAATAAAAAGGAAGCTAATATCTATTGGGCATCTCAGTGCCATGTACTCAGAGATGTGTTGGTTTGCTTTAATCCAGATCTCATACAATGTCTCTCATTTTACAAATATGGAAAGAGAGGCTCAAAGAAGCTAAAAAAGTTGCCTAAGTTCTCATAATGGGAAGAACCACATTTGCAACTGGTCTTCTGACTTTAAATCCAGGACTCCTTCCACATATTATATTACCTGGCATGTGAAAGAGTCTCAACAAACATTTGTCAGTTGAATACATAAGCAGGTAAGAGTGGATTGTTTAACATCATGGGTGTACAAAACATTCATGTAACTGTAACATTAAATGTGATCTCAAAGGTTTAAATACATAGTTACTAGATTTTTGCTTGAAATCCCCCAGTCAGAAACACATTCTATTCCTTCCTCTCATGCCTGTTCATTCATCTTAGAAAGGCTATCTGGTAAGCCTTTTAGTCATTTATTTCTCAGATTGTATGAGTTCCCTAGATCTTCACCTATAAGAAGGCTCTTACAGCTAATACTTTAGGAAGGCCTGCCCAGTGGGAGCCCTAAATAAGCCCTAAATATTTACAGTGTACCCTCAGAGTCTCTTCTCTTTATACACATGAAAGTATTAGGTATACATCCAGTTTCAGAAATGTAGCCCCAAGCATTAAAAAAAAACTGTCCCTTTCTCACTAATATGCATATAAGAGGTTATTTTACTGTGTAGTTTTCAATTTTTACTAGGGTATTTAAGGAGAAAGTTATTTTTCATAAGCCCACTTCTTTTAATAAACCATATAAAATTTTACTTAATATCATAAAGAAACAGTAAAGAGAAAATCCGTATCCAAGGTAAGTCTGAGCACAATGTTACACGCTTGAGGACAGCTATATTCAAATTGACAGGGATTAATAATCATAAATGTCCAGTATCAAATATATTTTAAAATGGAAAATTTAGTTACACATGATTTCCTAAACTAATAACATTATTGAATACTTTCTACCAACTCAGAAAATTTTGCTGTGGAAGGAAACCCACAAGTAAGATTTTCCCTGCACTGTGGCAATTACTCTGCATCCTAATGGAAGCCAGGAAACAAGCTTTGCATCAGTCCTACATTTTTGTAATTTAGTTTCCATTTTCTTCCTTGCAGTTCATAGTTAATAAACATGGCAGTAAGAAGGCAAAAAAACACATGACACAGGTAATGATGTCTGACAAGAAGGCCCTCTCTAGAGAGAACATGTGAAGCTTAGTGTTCAGTCAGCATAACAGTGAGAAGAGTGTCCAAAAGAATGGGGCTTCACCTTCACAAGATCTCCAAATTACAGCTTCTGGAGAATATATATATAAAGTGATACTGTATTTGAGTTGTTGTTTTTGTCGTATCAAGTTGGGACTGACTCATAGTTGGGACCTCCAACTATGGGTTAACAGAAGCAGTAAACATCATGAGATGATACTCACATCTTTCATGGAACAGCTGGTAGATTTGAACTATGTGCTTTTAGGTTGGCAACACAGCTTCTTACCACTTCTTATCACTAGGCAACCTGAGTTCCTTCATACTTGAATTGTTGTAGTTATGTCCCATCTAGTTGGAACTAACTCATAGCTGACCCTCCAGCAGGGTTTTCAGAGGCAGGAAATTGCATGGGAGGAGACGGCCCATCTTCCCTCCGAGTTTACTTGAGAGTACCTTGATTTCCTTACCTGGTCTTCTCCACTGGGCTGCAGCCATTAGTGTGTTGACCCTATTGCTTGCATTTCAACTCTCATTGCACAATGCTGAAGAGAGTGCTGATGGCTTGAGCCATAGCAGGACACACTACTAATGCAAAGCCTCCTTTCTGTGTTTCTGGTGGTTCAAATGCACCAGTGGCTCCAAGAATAAAGACTGGCAAACTCTCCAATTTCAATTTACAGCCTCAGAAATTCAGAGGAAGGTCACTGTGAGTCAGATCGAGTAGATGGCAGTGAGTGGCTTTGACACGCTGTTTATATTAATTGTTAATTACAATTAGGTATCTGGATGGTGCAAACAACCTATACAAAATCAATAACTAACAAAAGCTGATGGTGTGAACCCAGCCATTGCTGTTGGGTCAGCAGCAAAACTCTCTCTGGACTAGGCCAACAGAGCTACTTGTAGTTGTTGTTTTTGGGCTTTGGGTTTTTGGGGTTTTGTTTTTGTTTTTGGTGTGATGTTTTTGTTTGTTTTTTTTTAAATTTTTTGTAGCAGCACAGAAGAGATGTTCAGCAATCGACATCCAAAAAGATTGCATCAATAAAACCTTAATGGAGCCTTTCTAATCTATAACATATGGAGTTGCCATGCAAAACTGACTTGGGCTGGACCATCCATAGGGCTGGACCTGTAACTTACAGCACACAATGCACAAGGGAATCAAAATGCCCTCCCTTGACTGATTGTAGATTAAATCAGAGTTTTCAATGAGTGGTTTTCAGGAGAAGAACAGCAATCCTTCCTTCCTAGTACATCTTAGTTTGGAAGTTTCACTGTTGTACACAGCATCAAGCAACACGCAAGCTTCCCTGAACACACAGATGGTGCATGTGGTGCAATGGCTGGCCCCAAGCCTCAGTTCCCCTTCATGGAAGGCAAGAATCCTACCACTGAACCACCCTAACACTCCTTTGGCTTTATAAATTTGGAGCATTCATTTGTGTCACTTTTCATTCTTTCTGTAATTCTAAACTTTGGACATTTTATCTCCTGATCCTTGTTCTACACATTCGAGTTTCTCAAAATAGGATCCTTGTTTAAATGCCTATCTGTGGTCCTCACCTCAATCCTACTGACTCATTTAGGAGCTACTTATAGTGATCAATATTCTCCCTTTGTGAGCCAGTCAGGCATTTTGAGAAGACAGTTAGATCTGTTTGGCACAATGGAAACTACCACTTTCATAAGTTTTCAAAATACTCTAATTAAGTAAGTGCTATCATCTCTTTGAAGATGTTATTTTATATTTACAGAGAAACTACAAGTGCATAGAATACTGTATCTTCAAGACAGTGAAAATCAAAAGTACTATAGAAATAACTGATTTAGAAATACTGGGGTTTTTTTCCTTCATTCAATTTGGGAGAATTACGCATTCCTTTTTTTTACATAATTGTAAATAATTCTGAGGTTCATTATACTTGAATTTCTCAGGTTCAGTGCAGTGCCTGGTTTACATATAATGTGTGTGTGTAGATATAGATATAGATATAGATATAGATATAGATATAGATATAGATATAAACTATTTCCATATTTGATCTCCATCTACAAGTACTATTCTGGGAACCCAAATTGGTTTCCCTCCATGCTGCCTTGCAACCTTGATCTTACCTCTGGCTTTTGCTTTGCGGAAGATCTTAGTGGTAAAGAGTTGGGCTACCAACCTACAGGGACCAGTTGCTCTGCAGGAGAAAGATGGACAATCTACTTCCGTGTTATTTACAGCCTTTGAAAACCCACTAGAGGGTGAACTATGAGTCAGTTGCAACTTGATGGTACATAACAATAACGACAACGTACAAACCCTAGGGATTAAAGACAGGCCTAGCTCCCAACCAGGAATGTACTTTACTTACTGCACTGGTCTTCACAGACTCATTCTCTGGTTTAGCTTTTATATCAACAACTCCATCAACATGGCGGAAGGAACAATCAGCAAGAACATCATAAAATGACAGTTTCTGGGCTTTCAATCCATATTTCTGTAGCCACTTCTTAGAGTCCCAAATGTCCTCTGGATTTGACGAATTCTCCACAGAAGTCACTCCTGATCTTGCTTCTGTAATCACAATTTGTCAGCCATTAATATTAAGAACCATTCATATTATAAGCCAAAAGAAAAAATTAAATAAATCCATTATCATGGAGTAAATTCTGACTTACTGCAACTCTATGTGACAGTGTAGAATTGCCCCAGAGTTTTCACAGTTTGTGGAAGTAGACTGTCACATCTTCCTCACTTGGAACAGCTGGTGGATCCAAACTGTAGAGCAAGCACTTTGACCACTGTGCCATCAGGGCCCCTGTTTGTATTATACTCCTAATTTAACTTACCAAAGTAGAACATGCTATCTGCTAAACCACATTCATTTCAGGAAAAGTGCTTTCCAAAGTAGGATTGGGGGAAGGGGAGAATTAGATTAGAAAGCAAGAATTTGTTACTTTTCATATCATTTCCACAATCTTTATGTTAGGAGAGCAATAAATTTAGGATCAGAAGATCTGGGTCAAATCCTGGTTCTATCACTTGCTGTCCTAGGCACAGTGTTCAAACTTAAATCACTCTTCTTATTCTCTGGGAGTTTCAGCAGAATTCTTTATCAAGTGGGAGGTAGTAGATTTTTAGTGTATTCAGTGAGAAAAATCATGTGAAAGAAAGTACACTGAAAAGAGAGTGAATAGGGGTGGGTGTGCAGCTTGTGGTGAGGGAGAATCAGTCAGCCACTCCTCAAAGGCTAGCTTCTGGGAAGTCACTGTTAATTTGGTCAGTTCACCTCATCTTAGAATCTAATCGTCAGCTCTACAGACTCATAAACATCCTATGTCAGCTCAAATACATGGAGTGGCATCTCAAGACAACTCACCTAAGTCAGGGTCTCAGGGTACTGAATAGTGATGAAAGAAAAATTCCCAAGTCTCTCAAACCTTAGGCACATCCCCTAGATATTTTCCAGATATTTTCTATACTCTTTAACTGGGAGGATGTGCTATGCCATCGAATCAGAAAGACTAGTCTTTTCTGTTTCTGAGTTTTGTTCCACATTCCCCCTCACTCTGCCCAGAACCTTCTCCTGGTATCCCTTTTAGAGTGGTCAGCTGCAGAAGCCAGGCACCATCCAGTTCTTCTGACCTCAGGGTCATGGACATTAATATTCAAATGGTCTATCAGTCCTTTGGACAAATTGTTTCACTATTACTTTGATTTTCATCCTTCTTCCTTATTCTGGATTGGCTACTCCCAAGCTTTTAAGACCCCAGTTTTTATTCGCTAAATAGGGTGTATAGGGAGCTCTGGTATCCTAGTGGTAAGAAGCTGCACACTACAATCCCAAAGGCATATGGTTCAAATCCACCAACCGCTCTGCCAGAAAAGGGTGGACAATCTCCTCCAATGTAATTAACTGCCTCTGAACACCCACTGGATGATCAGTTATGAGTTGGCTCCAACTCAATGGTACACAACAACAAGTAGGATTTATAGGATTGTCCATGTGGATTATGCTATGCCAATTGACCTTGATGTCCCAGGACTATGATTCCAAGAATCAGCAAATACTTTCCCCAAGACCCTTAAAACAATACGGGTGTTTAGGCCCTGTAAGATTCTGGAGTAAATGCTCTTGTAAGAGGATGGAATCATTTAAGTTGGTAGAGTCCTGGGACAAAGTCTTTGATTTTTCCTCATCAACACATTCTAAGGACTGCTCCTTTTTGAGTCTCTTTTCTCCTCTTTATTATCACTAGGTATAGTAGGAAAACCTTCCTTTTAATTTCCACAACAACACATGTATCATTCTGTTATTTTGTGTTACCGTCTTTTAAACAAGACAAAAATTCTCTTTCAATTATAAAGTCAAGCTTACAACAAAAGAGATCTCTAAAATCACATTCACATAAAATCTAACAAGTGTTTTTTATAAAGGCAGACATTAATTCTTTTTTAAAAAATCATTTTAATGAGCATTTACAGAGATTTTGGATTTCCATTCATTCAATGCTGCACTTCTCTCCCCGCCCAGGCCTCCACCCCCCCGCCCCCCAGTTCACTCCTCTCTTTCAAAAGTAAAAGAAACACTCCCTCCTTGGGACATAATCCCCCCACACCCCTCCCACCGCCCCAAGTACATTCCACTATGCAACCTTAATTGTGGACTCTTATGATAACCGTAAGACCCTATCATACATCGCTTTTAAATTATTCACTCCCTCATCTGTTTCAGTGTAGTATACACAGCTTATCCAGTTTTTCTCAGTCTTACTCCCACCCTGATATCAGTCCCATTTTACAACAGTGGCACCGTGCAATATTTGTCCTTTTGCGACTGAGATATTTCACTCAGCATAATGTCCTCCAGGGTCACCCATTTTGAATAATATTGAATGAGTTCCTTGTTTTTCAATGCAGCATAGTATTCCATTGTGTGAATATACCACAGCTTCTCTATCCATTCGTTTGTTGATGGGCACCTGGGTTGTTTCCAACTCCTTGCTATTGTGAACAGAGCCGCGATAAACATGGGTGTGTATATATCTGCTTGGATGTCAGTTATGGTCTCTTTGGGATATATTCCCAGTAGTGGAATTGCTGGGTCAAATGGTATTTCTATTTACAACTTTTTGAGAAAGCACCATACCACCTTCCACAGTGGTTGCACCATTTTACACTCCCACCAACTGTGAATAAGGGTTCCAGTTTCTCCACAACCTCGCCAGCATTTGTTGCTTGCTGTTCTGTTAAATTTTGTTATTCTGACTGGGGTGAGATGGTATCTCATAGTTGTTTTGCAGACATTAATTCTTTACTCCAACTTTTATTCAAGGCTGGACTGTGTGCGTCACAACAAATTGTGGGTAACTTTGAGGAGAATGGGAATCCCAGGACACTTGACTGTGTTCATGCAAATCCTATACTTGGAACAGAAGCAGTCCTCAAACAGAGCAAGAAAACACTGCATGGTTCAAAATCAGTAAGGGAGTGCATCAGGGATATGTCCTGTCTCCATACCTTATCAATTTATATGCAGAACAGGTCATTTGGGAGGTGGGGCTTTATGAGGAGGAATGTGGCTTCAGAATTGGAGAATCACCAACAACCTGCATTATGCCGATGACACAACCTGGCTTGCTGAAAATGAGGAGGACCTGAAGTGCTTGCTTCAAAAAGTCAAGAGCTGTAGTCTCCAATATGGACTGAAGCTCAGCATTAAGAAGACATAGATCCTCACCACTGGGCCAATGGGCAGCACCATGGTAGATGGAGAAGAGATTGAGGTTTTTAACAATTTCAGCTTGCTCAGCTCCACAATCAATACTCTTAGAACCATCAGTCAGGAAATTGAAAGACTAACTACACTGGGAAAACTTGTAGTAAGGGACCTCTCCAAAGTACTGAGAAGCAACTATGCCAGTCTAGAGACTAAGTTATGCCTGACCCAGGTCATGGTCTTCACAATTAATTGCTATGCATCAGGGAGCTAGACAATGACTAAGGATGACAGAACAAGAATCAATGCTGTTGAGTTGTGATGCTGGAGAAGAGTATTGAACATACAATAGACCATGAACAGAAAAAACGAGGTATGTCTTAGAGAGGGGGGAGAGGGTGAAACCAAGTTTCTCCTTGTAAGGTAGGATTCTGAAGTTCTGTCTCACATACTTTGGGCACGTGGTCAGGAGAGACTGGTCCTTGGAGAAGGACATCATACTCAGAAGAGTGGAGGGACAGGGCAGGAGAGGAAGACCCAGAGTGAGATGGATTGACCCATTAACTGGGGTAATGTGGGTAGGTGTATCGGAGTTAGGGAAACTGGCTCAGAATAGGGCAGGCTTCAGAGCCCTTGTACATAAGGTTGCTGTGAGTTGCAGGCAACTTAACAGCACATAACAACAACAGACAGTATAGCAACCTGGGGGCATGAGTCAGGATCCAATTACAAAGAGCCTGGGGGAAGATCTCATAGAAACATAGACTTTCACACAATAGAATACTATGCACTCAGGAGCAATAATTTCAGAAACACTACATAACTTGAGAGAAACTGAAGAGCATTATGCTGAATGAACTAACTCAGTCTTATAAGAACAAATACTAAGTAAGACCATTATTGTAAAAATATAAGGATAACTAGTACAACATGAATAGAAATCCAAGAGCGGAAGGGGTGGGAGCAGAGGGATGAGGGTAAGTAGGAGTGAAATCACAGGGTTGAACTATTTGGTGGGTGGAAGCAGGGGGTAAAGAAAATGGGAATGATCCGGTGGGGACCTGAAAAGACAAGATAAGGTTGGGCATAGTCCAATGGTGATTCATTTTATAAAACATAATGAATGGGAATGATTGTATGAAACAACATGAATGTGGAATACTGTGAAACCCAATGTATACAAATTTTGTAAGCAAACCAATATAAAATAAAAATTAAAAAAAAAAAGACAGGGCTGCCACAGATTAAAAGCCCCAAAATGATCTGAAGCTGAAGAAGTGGGAAAGGGAGGGGCATGTATTTTCACTCTCAGTGTTGATTATATCAGTTAGCTGCTGAGTCTATTTTCCAAGGAAGGGAACGACCTCATCTGTTCATTAGAGCTAAGGGGTCCTTTCCACCCCCCTGTAGTTATCATAATTAAAAATGTTTCTGTTCTCACCTACAAAGCCCAAGATTATACCTTCATTTATTATAGAATTTTGAGCCCATAGTAATCCTGATTACATTGCTTTCCCATTCCACTTAGCAGATTGCTAAACATTTTTCAGTGAAGAAGCAAACTCACTGCCATCAAGTTGATTTGACTCACAGAGAACATCCATTAGCTTTCTGAGGCTAGAAATCTTAATGGAAGGAGTCTTCCCATCATTCTCCCTCAGGGCATCTGGAGAACTCAAACCACAGGCATGCTGGTTAGCCACACAATAAACTACACCACAAAAAGTCCTTCAGTGAAAGTTTGTCGTGTGTACTGTCAAGTCAGAACTGACACATAGCTGACCCTCAAGCAGGTTTTCAGAGGCATCAGATCACACAGGAGGAGATAGCCTGTCTTTCCCCCATGGAGCATCTGTTGGATTTGAACTGCTTGCCTTTGGGTTGTCAGGGCAATTCTTTACCACTAGGCCACTAGGGCTCCTTCAGTGAAAGTATAGGAAGCAAACATTAAATCACATCTATGGCACAGAATTAACTTGCCTAATCTGCTTAGTTTTGCCTATTAAACTCAGAACATTTTTTTAAAAATCTCTTAGTGAGACCTCATCATTTTTTAAGGAATACACCAATGCTTTTAAAAACTAGCACTACTATATCAGGGTCACAAACCAAGAAACCAGTTGAGCAGCTGATTAGTACCCACTCCTTCTCATGCATGTCCTCCACTCGTCTTCCAGGTTCAGTTCCCCAGGTGCTCACAACCAGCAGCACCATAAACTGTTCTCCCCACCCTCATTCATGAAAGCTATTTCACTCCTGCCAGGGCACCTCACCTCGTTCCTGTCCTTCTAGATCCATGTACCTTCAAGGGAGCTTTACTAAATTAAAGATCTAGATCTTTAACAACTCTAGAGAGCATCAAGGCTAATGGTTCCCAACGCATGTTCCACAAACACTACCTTTCACTGCATGTCAGTGGGTAATACTTAGAAGTCAGTGACTGGCAAAGCTTGAAAAGAAACTGTTTGACAGGATATTTGTATCATGTCTCTAAGGGTTATGAGACTGGGTATTGGGGTCCTCTAGAAGTAGGATCATCCATAGTATTTCTTAAAGTTATTTGTTCCCCAGATGCTTTCTGCATAGGATATTTTCGGAGGGCTCTTATTTTATAAGGGAAACTAAGATGATATTTATGTTTTCATATAAAACATATTAATAAGTCATTGATTGTACAAATTTCTATCAGTCTATCTCCAGCTTCAATTCTGTCACCAAATTGATGTTTTCTAACTACTGATCCTTCTCTGTTCTCAACTTTGCATTGCAGTCACCCATTATTATTCATGCATCTTTATTGCATGTTTGATCGATCTCTGACTGCAAAAGTTGGTAGAAATCTTCTATTTCCTCCTCTTTGGCTCTGGTTGTTGGTACATATATTTGAATGATGATGGTATTCATTGGACTTTCCTTGTATGTGTATGGATATTATTCTGTCACTCAAAACACTGTATTTCAAGACAGATCTAGAAATTACTTTTTTAACTATGAAAGCAACCCCATTTTTCCTACCTTTTCATCTCCAGCATAGTAGATCATATGATCCTCTGACTCAAAATGTCCCATGCCAGTCCATCTCATTTCACAAATATTTAGTATGTCAATATTTACGTGTTCCATTTCTTTCTAACAATATCCAATTTTCCTTCATTCCTGGCTCTCACATTCCATGCTCCAATCACTAGAGTCTACTACTGCTACTCTAAGTGTGCTCAATTGTACACAGGGTTTTCGAAGGCCTGCTATTTCAGATGTGGATGGCCAATCTTTCTTCCTAGTCAGCATTTCTTTTTTTTTTATTAATTTAGTTTGTTTGTTTTTCATTTCAATGAACATCTACAGAGATTTTGGGATTCCATTCATTCATTGTTGCACCCCTCTCCCCGCACAAACCCCTCCCCCCATTTGCTCCTCTCCTTGAAAAGCAAAAGAAAAACTCCCTCATTGGTACACAATCCGCCCCCCGCACCTCCCCAAACCCCACCCCCTACCCCCAAATATAATCCTCTCTGCAACCCTCATTGCATACTCCTACGATAAAAATAATACCCTAAAATATAATACTTTTAGACTATTCTCTTAAGCTGAAGGAACTGGAGAACAAATTCAAGCCTCGAGCTGCAATACTTAAGGATGCTTTGAGAAGAATATTAAATGATCCAGAAAGCATTAAAGATGGAAAGAAGAGGAGAGAGCAGTTTAAAAGCTATATATGATTGGGTATTGTGGTTATGATAAGAGTCAATGAAGGTTGCATAGTGGAGTGTACTCAGTGGGGAGGTGGGGCGGCGGGGGGATTGTACACCAATGAAGGAATTTTTCTTTTACTTTTCAAAGAGAAGAGCAAACTAGGGGGGAGGGGTGGGCAGGGAGAAAAATGCAACAATGAATACATAGAAATCCAAAATCTCTGTAAATGTTCATTCAAATTAATAAAAAAAACTTAAAAAAAAGAAGATGGAAAGAGTATACAGAGTCATTATAGCAAAAGGAATTGGTGGATAAAGAACAATTTCATGAAACAACATATGAGCAAGAGCTTATGGTGATGAAGTAAGAAGTTCAAACTGCTCTGGAAGAATTGGCAAAAAAAACAAGGCTCCAGGAATTGATGGCATACCAAGTGACATAATTTCTACAAACAGATGCTCCCCTGGATGTGCTCACCAAGTTGTGCCAAGAAATCTGTAGAACAACCACCTGGCCAACTGAATGGAAGAGATCTATATTTGTTCCCATTCCAAAGAAAGGTGACTCAACAGAGTGCAGAAATTATCAAACAATATCATTGATATCACATGCAAGCAAGATTCCACTGAAGATTATCCTAAAACGACTGGAACAGTACATCAGCAGAGAACTGCCAGAAGTGCAGGCTGAGTTTAGAAGAGGCCGTGGTACTAGGAATAAGATAGCTAACGTCAGATAGATCTTGACTGAAAGCATGGAGTATCAGAGGAATGTCTATCTGTGTTTCATTGACTATGCAAAGGAATTTGACTGTGTGGATCACAACAAACTGTGGTTGACTATGAGATGAATGGGAATCCCAGAACACTTGATTGTACTTATACAAAGCCTATTCTTGGACCAGCACACAGTAGTCAGAAGAGAGCAAGAAAACACAACATGGTTCAAATTGGGAAGGTTGTATGCCAGGGATGTGTCCTATCTCCATACCTTTTTTCAAATCTATATGCAGAACAGATTTTCCAGGAGGCTGGAGTCTATGAGAAGAAATGTGGCATCAGGGTTGGAGGTAGATTCATCAACAATCTACATTATGTAGATTATACAACCTTGCTTGCTAAAACTGAGGAAGACATGAAGTGCTTGCTGCAGAAATCCAAAAGTCCAGAAGGCTTACATATGGATTGAAGCTCAATGTCAAAAAAACAAAGATTTCCAACAATGGGCCAATTGGCAGCATCATGATAGATGGTGAAGATTGAGATTGTTCACAGCTGGAAAGTCGGCTGTCAGAGACTTCTCCAAAGCACTGAAGGGCAACGCTGTCAGTCTGCAAACTAAGGTTCACCTGATCCAGGCCATGATATTTGCACTTACTTGCTATGCATGAGAAAGTTGGACAATGACTAGGGATTATAGAAAGAGAATTGATAACTTTGAGCTGTGGTGATGGAGAAGAGTACTGAATATATATATATATCATGGACTGCTAGGAGAACAAAGAAGTTTGTCCAGAGAGGATTAGATCAGGCTGCTCCTTGGAGGCAAGATTCTGAAGTTTAGACCAACATACTTTGGACATGTTTCAAGGTGGGACCAGTCCTTGGAGAAGGACATCATGCTTGGGAGGGACGAAGGACAGTGCAGAAGAGGAAGACCCTATATGAGATGTATTAATTCAGTGATGGGTTAATGGTTGTAGGCATGTCGAAGACAGAAAGATTGGCACAGTATAGAGCAAGTTTTAGGGCTGTTGTACATAGGGTCACTATGAGTCGCAGGTGACTCGACGGCACATAACAACAACAATAACAAGGTGATGCAGACTGTAGGAAGTTGCACTCCTAAGTCTAAGGAGGTAGCCCACTCTGGAGATTTTAATCCACCATCTTCTACATGGTAGAAGATGGGCAATCTCCTTAAGTGTGATCTACAGTTTTCCCAAAACCCTACAGCGTCAGCTATAGGTTCCCACTAGATTGCATAAGTTTGCATTTTTTTAGTGCTCTACTTTATGAAGCACTCTAGTGGTATGCTCAATAGGGAGTTATGTTTCTAATCGAAGGACAAGCCTCAGTGGAAGTTCAAATCCACCAGGTGCTCCTCAGGAGAAAGACAACCAATCTCCTTCTAGGTGCCTTACAGCCTTGGAAACCCAATGTGGGTCAGCACTAAGTTGGTTCCAGTGCTACAGCAATGAGTGAGTTTTTCTATTTTACAAAACACATTTGATAAACATTTTTCAATATCTTTTACCATAAGTATAGAGGGTCATCAAACAAAAGCATTACCACCATGTGGAAAATGAGAGGGGGAAAGGATGCAGAAGATTAGTTGAAAGAAAATCTTTAGAAGTTAGAAGTCATTTGTAACTTTGGCAGTGGGAGGAAGATTAGAGAACAGCTGAAAGGGGAAGAGAAAGGTGGAAAATATCAGGAAAAGAAAAACTGGTGAAATGGCTGAGGTTTCAAATGCAGCACGGCTTGGCCCAATCACCTCCTCAACATATAAGCAGAACAACTTTGCTCAATGTACCTGCTGTCTAGTTTTTCTGTTAATATGGATTTGAAACTCAATATCAAGAAGACAAAGATTCTCACGACTGGACCAAGTGGCAGCATCAGGATGGATGGTGAAGAGATTGAGATTGTTCACAGCTTTAGTTTGCTTGGCTCCACAGTCAACATTCTTGGCACCAGCAGCCAGAAAATTAAAAGACATATTACGATGGGAAAGTCTGCTGTTAGGGACCTCTCCAAAGTACTGAAGAGCAATGGTGTCTCTCTGGAGACTAAGGTGTGTTTGATACAGGCCATGGCCTTTGCAATCACTTGATATTCATCAGAAAGTTGGACAATGACTAGGGAGGATAGAAGGAGAATTGATGCCTTTGAGCTGTGGCACTGGAGAAGAGTATTGAGGGTACCATGGACTGCTAAGAAAACAAACAGATTCACCCTGGAGAGGGTTAAACCAGGCTGCTCCTTGGAGGCAAGGATCCAGAGGCTTTGTCTGACATACTTTGGACATGTGTAAGGAGGTCCTTGGAGAGGGAGGGGCATCATGCTTGGGAGGGTGGAGGGATGGCGCAGGAGGGGAAGGCTCTCTATGAGGTGGATTGACTCAGTGAATAGGGTAATCGGAGACTGTGTGATTTGCACAGGGCAGAGCAGAGTTTAGGGCTGTTGTACATAGGGTCACTATGAGTCGCAAGTGACTCGATGGCACATAAGAACAACAACAACATAAACTTATTACAGCACCATGTGCTAAGTATATTTGCTTTCAGGAAAGTCAGGAAAGGGAATCGAAGGTGGAAAGAACGATCTCATCACACTGCACTTGAGTCAGTTCCAGCTCGTAGCACCCCTCCATAACATTTCTGGGACTATGTGTCTTTACAGAAACAGACTGTCCACCTTTCTCCTAAGATAGGTGGATTCAAACTGCTGACATTCAGTTCACAGTCCCATGTTACATACTGTGGCACAAAGAAAAGACACAAATGTTCTGCAAAAATTATTAGCTGGAGTGATTGGAGTATACATTCTTTAGAGTTATACCTCAGGAGTCACACACACAAGAACAGATGCCCAGAGAAATCTGGTCATGTTTTACTATGTGACTGACTCCAAATGGGCAGGTTAGTGTCTGCTCTGAGTGGACAACTGTATAACCTGGAGAAGATACTTTGTGTTTCTCCACATTTTCACTGGCAAAATACAGAATTTCCAGACTGTCTTCATGAAGAGCACACATTGAAGGAACTTGTGCATTATGCTCTTCATACTTCTCTAGAGAAAAGAATAAACACATACACATACATCTTTGAATTAAGGATTTTTTTTTACCACTCTATAGATTAGGGGGGAAATGAACTCCTTTGGCTAAAATTATGTAGTAATCCTGTATGCTGCATTGCAATCTGCTTGGGAAGAGAGGGTTTGTCTAAAATTTCTAGTCAAGTTTGTAGAATATGAAATGTTAATAGGGTATCCATTGGAAAGCAAATAGCCCGAGTGCAAAGGCAGGAACAGCACTAGATGGTTGGTACAGAAATGCAAAGTTTAGTCTCTGGGTCTCAGTTTTATCACCTACAAATTAAAAAGATTTGCACTGAATAAAATATTTTAGACTAAATATTATTATTTTTGTTTTTGTAGTAACACTATAATGGATTAGGGGGGAAGAAGATTAACCAGAAGAAGGAATAATAGATGTATTGTAATTAAGAAATGTGAATTGGACATGCAGAACTTACTAATGAGGAAGGCAGAGGGGAGGAGGAGAAAAGGGTTGATGGAGGGAAATTCTAGGTCAGTAGACACTAGGAGTAGATTGATGGCTAGAGTGAAGAGAAAGGCAAGATACAGTGAAGATTGGATGAAACATTGTAATAAATGTCACTGACTAATTGAAATTAATGTTAATATAAAAAATGCATATGAATGAATAACACCAATTTTAAAAAAATCTTGAATAATCTTAGATAGGATTTACCTGGAAGTGGAAATACACTTGAGAGTTGATAAGAGAACTCTTTTAAAACAAAAATACCAAGAAGCAATGTTACTCTTGGTTTTTAATTTAAATCAATTGTCAAAATTAATTTGTAGGTAATGTGTTCTAATGTAGAAGTTATTAGAAACATTAGACTGGGAGAAAATAACAAATATGTGTTCTAGCATAATTCCCTCTTCAAAGAGACTGTAAGTCAAGACCTGCTTTGCTGCAGGTAAACAGTGTCATAACCCATAAGGGAAATCACACACATCAGTGTCAGGAGAACAAGTGCATACTCAGGACAAGCTGAGAATGGCTATTAGTGTTAGCCATTAACACAAGAGGGAATGGATAAGAATCTGATTCATTTACAATTTCTTCTCTGGGATGTCATGAAACGAGTTTTGCTTCCTTATTTTAATGCTTCTTGGGATCTCCAGTGGCTTAGAGGTAAGAAGTTGTGCTATCAATCCAAAGGCAGGCAATTCAACTCCAGCAAGCTCATTGGCAGAAAGAAAGAAAATATCCTCAGGTGCAATTTATAGCCTGCGCCAATTAGCAGCATCATGATAGATGGTGAAGAGACAGAGATTGTTAACAGCTTTAGTTTGCTTGGCTCCACAATCAACACTCTTGGTACTAGTAGCCAGGAAAATAAAAGACAAATTGCATTGGGAAAGTGTACTTTCAGGGACCTTGCCAGAGTACCGAAGAGTAATGATGTCAGTCTATAGACTAAGATGCACCTGATTCATCAGGCCATGGTCTTCACAATGACGGGCTATGCATCAGGAAACTGGACAATGTCTAGGGATGATAGAAAGAGAACTGATGCCTTTGAGCTGTGGTGCTGGAAAAGAGTACTGACTATACCATGGACTGGTAAGAGAACAAACAGGTTTGTCCTAGAGAGAGTGAAACTAGGTTGCTTCTTGGAAGCAAGGATTCTGAAGTGCCTTCTGACATTCTCTGGACATACAGCAAGTAGGGACCAAGTCCTTGGAGAGGGACATCATGCTTGAGAGGGTGGAGGGACAGCTTAGGAGGGGAAAACCCTCGATGAGATGGGTTGACTTCGTGCCTGGTGTAATGGGGCGGGGTGTATCAGAGACAGTAAGGTTTGCTGAGGATAGAGCGGGGTTCAGAACTATTGTATGTAGAGTCACTATGAGTCACAGGCAACTAGAAGGCACATAACAATAAAATCTCACTGTAGGGTCAGCTATGAGTCAGTTCAAACAAGATGGCAATAAGTGTTTTTATTATTTTTAAAGTGCTTGTAAAATATATAATCTGTAAAATCAAAGTTTATTATATAATTGACTCACAAAGGAAAAACTAGTAGGGACAACAAACTAGTTGTTGCTCCTCACTCCTACTACTAGGATAGAATCATTTTGATCTGTAGGGAATCAAACCAGTTCTTGGTTTGATTATGGTTGACAAAGTGAAACCGTAATTTTGCAAATTTGTAAAATATGGGTATACCAGAACAAAACCCAAAAGGCAAAAATTGTAAAATTACAAGTTGATGCCCTGTATCTGCTAGAACTTGTTATCTTCCTCAGGAAACAAAGGCAGGGCACAAGTCTCTTGTTAGGCAGGGTCATAAGCATTATGTATTTGGATCAAAAATTGTGGCTGACGACAACTACATGTTCAATATCATTAACTATTATTTCTTGTTGTTCATGGGTGCCATAGAGTAAACTATGACTCATAGCGAACCTATGACCAACAGATCTGAAACTTGCCCTACCCTGTGCCATTTTAACAACCTCTAATATGCTCAGCCTATTGTTCCAGTCAATGTGTCAATCTATCATCTCAATGGGGTGCTTTTTCTCTTTCTCTTTTTCCAAGGACTGTCCCTGACTGACAGCAAGCTCAGAATATGTGAGCCAACATTTCACCACCTTTGCCTCTAAGGAGCATCCTGGTTGCACTTTCTCCAAAATAGACTGGGTTGTGCTTTTGGAAGTCAATGGGATATTCTGTATTCTTTTCCAACACCACAAATCAAAGGCATCCTGTCATACTTAGTCATTGCTCAACTTTAAGACAGAGGTAAGTAAATAAAAACCAGTAAGATTTGAATCAGTTCCACTTAGTCTTTAAACTGGCATAACTGCTCTTTAACACTTTGGAGAAGTCCTGGATAGCAGGTTTTCCCAAGGTAACATATCTTTTGATTTCTTTTATCTTTTCTCCTATTTGGATGTTCCCTACTGGTCTACTGGTAAGGATTTTTGTTTTCTTGACATTCACATGTAATCCATTTTGAAGTCGTGAATCTTCTGTAACAAGCACTTCAGGTCCTCCTCGCTTTCAGCAAACAAGGAGTGTCATCTATATAATACAGAGACTTGATGAGTCTTCCTCCAATGCTGATGCTACATTATTTTTCATATAGTTCAACTTCTCTAATTTTTTGCTCAGCATGAACAGGTGAGGGGAAAGAACCCAATCTTGACTCACACCTTTCCTGATTTTAAACCATGCACTGTTCCCTTGATCTGCTTGGACAACAGTTTCTTGATTTCTGTATAGTTTTCTCATGAGCACAGTTAAGTGTTCTATGACTCATATTCTCAATTTTATCAATAATTTCTTAGATCCACAGAGTCAAAGGTTTTTGCTTAGTCAATAAAACCCAAATAAATATCTTCCTGCTATTCTTTTATGTCAGTGAAGATACATCTCACAACAGCAATGATATCCCTAGGGCCACAGACTGCTGAATCCAGAACTAATAACAGAGAGAACAAGAAAGAAGAGCTACTGCCTAAACAACTACATTCTCTCATTTCTTTTTCAGCCTCATAATTTAAAAAAAAAAAAAGCTAAAAACTAAAAGGAGTTACTTTAGAAGTAGGCTGTAACTAAAGCTTCAGGATGGATTTCTAAACTGAATCTGGTCATTCATAGACAAGATGTAAAATTAATTCAGTTACCAAACCCCACAGAATGTTAAGGGGGAAACTACTGGTAGGTACATAGGCTGCAAGACATGAACTATGAAAGCCACATCTTAATCAGTATCTACAGCCTAAATACTACTTTAAAGATATTTAAACCGGTAAGATAGGCATCAAGCTGTAACTGAGGCAATCAGAAACTGTCGTAACAAGGAATCTTTGAATCTAATGACCAGATAATGTTTAAAATTTAACTGAATATCTCACAAAGCTATCATTACACTAACCAGTAGTTTAGTTCAATTAATAAAGAAAGCTTGCCTTAAGAATTGCTTTCTTATAAAGAATTCTCTATATGAGATTAAACTGACAATAGTTAAGCTAAAGTAGAGATAAAAACTAAGACGCAGATATTATAAATTAAGAGTGATTAAACAATGTAGTAGAGATAATGAGAAAGATGAATCAATGTAAGCATATTAACCAATGTCACAGAACTGTTCATGTAGAAATTAGGAATGGGTACCAGAAGAATGTCTATCTGTGTTTCATTGACTATGCAAAGGCATGTGACTGTGTGGATCATAACAAACTGTGGCTGACTCTGAGAAGAATGGGAATCCCAGAACATTTAATTGTGCTAATACGAAACCTATACTTGGACCAAGAGGCAGTAGTCAGAACTGCCAGGGTAACACTACATGGTTCAAAATAGGGAAGGGTGTACGCCAGGGATGCATCCTGTCTCCATACCTTTTCAACATGTATGCAGAGCAGATTATCCGAGAGGCTGGCCTCTATGAGGAGAATTGTGGCATCAGGATTGGTGGAAGATCTATTAACAATCTCCGTTATGCAGATGACACAACCTTGCTTGCTGAAACTGAGGAGGACCTCATGCACTTGCTGCGAAGGGTCAAGGACTGCAGCCTTCAGTATGGACTGAGGCTCAGTGTCAAGAAGACAAAGATTCTCGCCACTGGACCAATTGGCAGCGTCAGGATGGATGACGAAGAGACTGAGAGTGTTCACAGCTTCACTTTGCTCGGCTCCACAGTCAACACTCTTGGTACCAGCAGTCAGGAAATCAAAAACCATATCACGATGGGAAAGTCTGCCGTTAGGGACCTCTCAAAGGAACTCAGGAGCAACAGTGTCTCTCTGGAGACTAAGGTGCGCCTGATACAGGTCATGGTATTTGCAATCGCTTGTTATGCATCAGAGAGTTGGACAATGACTAGGGAGGACAGAAGGAGAATTGATGCCCTTGAGCTGTGGTGCTGGAGAAGAAACTGCTAAGAAAACAAACGATCCATCTTGGAGAGGATTAAACCAAGCTGCTCCTTGGAGGCAAGGATTCTGGGGCTTCGTCTGACATACTTTGGACATGTTGCCAGGAGGGACGGGTCCTTGGAGAGGGACATCATGCTTGGGAGGGTGGAGGGACAGCGCAGGAGGGGAAGACCCTGTATGAGATGGATTGATTCGGTGACTGGAGTAATCGGGATGGGTGTGTCAGAGACGGTGCGGTTGGCGCAGGATAGAGCAGGGTTTAGAGCTGTTGTGCATAGGGTCGCTATGAGTCGGAAACGACTCGATGGCACATAACAACAACAACAACATGTGTTTGATTACATAATCCCCAACATTTGTCATGGCAAAAAAATTTAAAAACATATTTCCATACCTTTTCAATCTATATGCCTAATTGATTATCTGGGAGGCTGCGTTTTATGAGAAGAAATGTGGCATCAGGATTGGAGGAAGCCTCACTAACAACCTGCATTATGCAGATGACACAACTCTGCTTGCTGAAACTGAAGAGGATCTGAAGCACTTGCTGTAGAAGGTCAAGGACAGCGGCCTTCTATAATGAACTGAAGCTCAATATCAAGAAAACAAAGATTCTCACCACTGGACCCAATGGAAGCATCATGATGGACGGTAAAGAGACTGAGATTGTAAACAACTTTTGTTTGCTTGACTGCACAATCAACATTCTTGGCACCAGCATCCAGGAAATTAAAAGATGTATTGCATTGGGAAAGTCTGCTGTCAGAGACCTCTCCAGAATACTGAAGATCAATGATGTCAGTCCGGAAACTAAGGTTCGCCTGATACAGACTATGGTCTTTGCTTGCTATGTGTCAGAAACATGAACAATGACTAGGAATGATAGAAGGAGAATCAATGGCTTTGAGATGTGGTGTTGGAGAAGAGTATTAATATACCATGGACTGCTAAGAGAACCAACAGTTTTGTCCTGGAGAGAGTGAAACCAGGCTGCTTCTTGGACGCAAGGATTCTGAAGCTTCATCTAACACAATCTGGACATGTTGCAAGGAGGGACCAGTCCTTAGAGAAGGACACCATGCTTAGGAGGGTAGAGGGACAGCACAAAAGAGGAAGACCTTCGATGAGATGGACTGATTCGGTGACTAGGGTAACGGGGGTAGGTGTGTCAGAGACAATAAGATTGGCACAGGATACAGCAGGGTTTAGGGCTGTTGTATATAGGGTTGCTATGAGTTGAAAGTGACTCGAGGGCACATAACAACAACAGCCACAAAAACTTAATAGAGGTTACCGTGAGTCAGAACTGACTTCAGGGCACTGAGTCTAGTGTTTTCACATAACATGACTAGACTAATGGTCTCAAATGAGTACTTACTCAAATGAGTAATAAAATGGCAGTGGAGGGTAATGAAGAGTTTCAGAAATGTTTTGAGGCACATCATCTAAAAAAGTACAAAGATATGGGGCAAATATTTGCACCCTAAATATGTGGGCAAATTATGTCATGTTTTTGACACAGAGCCATCTTCTTGTTTGAGGCTAATGTCTGGATCGCATGTACAGACCCAGGCCACAGACTCACAGAAACTCCTTAGATAAACCAAGACAAAACCACTCTGAACAGCATAACAACGAAGGAGTGCTATGTGCCCTGCTCTATTATTTTAATGGCAGATATATGAAAAAATAATTGACAGGAAATAAACCCTACATATTTAAAACGCAAACCCTGGCCAGTTTTGGCAAACATATATGGCTAGAAAGCTGTATTATTCTCAAAATCAATTTAGAAAATATACTTACCACTCCCAATATTCAACTCACATTCCTTTGTAATCCATATAATTCACTCTTCCAACTCGTACTCATCTGGTTTTCAATGATTAGTGTTCAATGGGATGGCATTAAAGCTATCATCCATGAAGAAAGTAATAGCTCATTACAAATACAGAGGAGAAAGAAAAGACCAAAATGAATGTCAGAAGAGACTCTAAAAATGGCACTAGAACATATAGAGACCAAAACAAAGGGATGGAATCCTGAAGTAAAGAAATGAACAGAAGATTTCAAAAGGCAGCTCAAGAACACTAAGCAAAGTATTATAAAGAAATTTGCAAAGAGCTGGAGTTAGAAAATCAAAAGGGAGGTGTGTGCTCATCTTTTCTTAAGCTGAAAGAACTGAAAAACAAATTCAAGTCTCCAGTTGCAATAATGAAGGATTCAATGGGTTAAATCTTGAATGATACAGTAAGCATCAAAAGAAGGGGGGAGGAATACACAGAGTCACTGCACCACAAACAACTGGCTGACACACAATATTTCGCGAATGAGCATCAGTTCAAGAATCAACGATATCAAGAAAGATGTTCAAGCTGCACTGATGGCATTGGCAAAGAACAAGAACCTAGGAATTGATGGAATACAAATTGAAGGGTTTTGGAAACAGCTGCAACCCTGGATGTGCTCAATAGTCAATGCCAAGAAACCTGAATCACCTGGTCAACTCACTGGAAAAGATACATATTTGTGATAACATATTATGATTATCACAGGAATCCAGAATTAAGGTTGCATAGCAGAGTGAATTGGGGAAGGGAGGGGGCCTGGGCCGGGGGGATTGTATACCAATGAAGATTATCTTTTGCTTTTCAAGCAAAGGAGCAAACTGGGGGGAGGGGTTAAGAAAAAAGTGCAACAGTGAATGAATGAAAATCCAAAATCTCTGTAAATGTTCATTAAAATTGTTGTTGTTGTTATGTGCCGTCGAGTCATTTCTGACTCATAGCGACCCTATGCACAACAGCCCTAAACCCTGCTCTATCCTGCGCCAACCA